>NW_022261980.1:899233-1049233 GCF_002021735.2 Oncorhynchus kisutch
ATTCACACTCTTCTTTCCCTCGTGTAACTGAAGTGAATTCAAGTGGAGTTTCACACATTCTCCAACATGTTCTCACCAGTCAAGGTGCAGTGTGTTATCATCCCCTGATCTCTCTATGTTGTGTTGTAGGACCACCTGGACCTCCTGGACCCCCTGGTAAGTTGTCAACTGATTAAACACTTTAAAGATTCATACTGATCATCTTAGCCAATCCCTTTTTAGCCATGCCACAGCTTTTTGCTAGAGTTACCCATAAGCATATCCCAGTAACTTGGTGTAACCATGGCAAAATGACAGAAAACACACTGGACCCCCACATAATGTTAAGTATCCCAAGGACTCTTCCAGAGCATCTCTGGGATATTGCTTAAGATAGTGTATTTATTTAATGTTTTGCCCACGGATATGCATCTGTACTTCAGATATTACTCCTGCATGGTTGTAATGTGTTTGTATATGATAGGTCTGCCTGACCCTGTAAAGTACTGTGTTTGTATATGATAGGTCTGCCTGACCCTGTAAAGTACTGTGTTTGTATATGATAGGTCTGCCTGACCATGTAAAGTACTGTGTTTGTATATGATAGGTCTGCCTGACCCTGTAAAGTACTGTGTTTGTATATGATAGGTCTGCCTGACCATGTAAAGCACTGTGGTTGTAATGTATGTATGTCAGGGCTGCCTGACCATGTAAAGTAATGTGGTAGTAATGTGTTTGTATATGATAGGTCTGCCTGACCATGTAAAGTACTGTGTTTGTAATGTATTTATGATAGGTCTGCCTGACCATGTAAAGCACTGTGGTTGTAATGTATTTATGATAGGGCTGCCTGACCATGTAAAGTAATATGGTTGTAATGTATTTATGATAGGGCTGCCTGACCATGTAAAGTACTGTGGTTGTAATGTATTTATGATAGGGCTGCCTGACCATGTAAAGTACTGTGGTTGTAATGTATTTATGATAGGGCTGCCTGACCATGTAAAGTAATATGGTTGTAATGTATTTATGATAGGGCTGCCTGACCATGTAAAGTACTGTGGTTGTAATGTATTTATGATAGGGCTGCCTGACCATGTAAAGTACTGTGGTTGTAATGTATTTATGATAGGGCTGCCTGACCATGTAAAGTACTGTGGTTGTAATGTATTTATGATAGGGCTGCCTGACCATGTAAAGTAATATGGTTGTAATGTATTTATGATAGGGCTGCCTGACCATGTAAAGTACTGTGGTTGAAATGTATTTATGATAGGGCTGCCTGACCATGTAAAGTACTGTGGTTGTAATGTATGTATGGCAGGGCTACCTGGCCTGCATGGTCTGCCTGGGCACAATGGCACTGATGGCATCCCAGGACTAGATGGACTGCCTGGGGCTGATGGAAAACGAGGGAAGAGAGGTATGGAGTGAAATACCCTTTTACAGTAACAGAGAGAATCATTCTTACTCTCTATTTTCTGCCTCATTGTATCTCTCTGTCTATCATCTGATGTGTCCATTATGTATTGTTACCTGGGGCTCTGTCTGGTTCTGTGACTGAAAAGAGAGAGATAATAGAACATAGAAAGGGTAGAGCAGATCTCCTCAGGGTCAATAACATGCACCCTAACACACACAGCCTCAGACACACACACACACACACACACACACACACACACACACACACACACACACACACACACACACACACACACACACACACACACACACACACACACACACACACACACACATAGTGTAGAAACACACACACACACACACACACACATAGTGTAGAAACACACACACACACACACACACACACACACACACACACACACACACACACACACACACACACACACACACACACACACACACACACACAGCCTCAGACACACACACACACACACACACACACACACACACACACACACACACACACACACACACACACACACACACACACACACACACACACACACACACACACACACACACACATAGTGTAGAAACACACACACAACCACAGAGACACACACACATATATTCAGACACACACATGCACACACTTACACACCTACACTTGCATGCAATAACCCCACAGTGCACCCAGATACACACATAAGATACACACAGATCTCCACATACATAATTTCTTTCAACTTATTTCCAACTGTCATTGGACAGCCATTCAGATCTATGAGATATGTGGTGTCACAATGCTGAATCATGTTTTCCACTGTGGTGGAAACACCATAGAACCGGAAACGGAGGAAGAAAGGAAACTGCTCTTCTGTCCCACAGTAGACTAATGTCATTCATGACTCTGTGGTTTTGGGCTGCTCTTGAATGGGCTGTAAACCTCATTCTCTCATCAGCCCACTGGTGCGTTCCTCAGGAGGGAAGGACATGATTCACACCCTATTTCCTATATAGTGCACTATTTTTGACCAGAGCCCTATGGGCCCTGCTCAAAAGTAGGGCACTAAATAGACAATATTTTAGCAGCCCAGGAGAAGTGAATGGAATGGTTCATGGTTTACTGGAATGGCTTTGACTTGACGAATCCTTGGAATTTCCAGACTGAAGCGAATATTTAGTAGACCCATGTCTAGTTCACATTGTGGAAACTCTTTTCTTAACAGTAGCTCAGATATAAGAACCCACGTCTCGCTCATTACACAAGCTTGACTCATTTCATTGTGGTCTTTGAGAATCTTATGAAGCTAGGGTTTATTTTTGGATCAGGCCTTTATGAATTCCTGTTCCATTCCATGTCTCAAGTTAGGGTTTGTAAATCACCTGCACATATGAAAAACGATAACCGTGTTCCTTCACAGGTGAGAAAGGTGAGCCAGGGGAGAAAGGAGACAGAGGAGACCCTGGACCCGCAGGAGAAAATACACAATCGTCCAACGATGTCATCTTGGAGGGTAAGAACGGGCAGAAATGACAATGTCCACTGTCTATATTAGATACCTCACAATTACAACATCACTATGACTCCTAAAGTACATGATGAGACTTGCTGTACCGTCACAATTGTACACTCAAATGGTTCAGCACATACCTTTATTGCAAAATCTTAACAGATCTTCATTAGAACTGCAAATTAATG
Source organism: Oncorhynchus kisutch (assembly GCF_002021735.2). Taxonomy (NCBI): domain Eukaryota; kingdom Metazoa; phylum Chordata; class Actinopteri; order Salmoniformes; family Salmonidae; genus Oncorhynchus; species Oncorhynchus kisutch. Next base: position 902,337 of record NW_022261980.1, read on the forward strand.
TGGTCTTAGCACAACACTTAAGGTACCTGTATGTGTTGCAACATTAGTGTGGGCAAGCCCTATCCAGTTTCATGACCAGTCGATCCAGTTTATGCCTGGACAGCTCTACTTGAAATACAACGTGATTGTGAAAATCCTTTTCTTTCGGGTCTGTCTAGGCCCCCCAGGTCCGGCTGGTCCTCCTGGTACTCCAGGCCCCATTGGCCCTCCTGGACCTCCTGGCCCACAAGGACCCCAGGGGCCCCCCAGAAACAGGAGTCACCGGGCCAATCTTCCCATCCACGCTGCCCAGACCCTGGGTGGGTAACTACCCTGCACACCGCTACTTATCCTACCCAACTCCTGTATCTACCCCCCCCCCCCAGCCTGTTGCTATCTATACTACAGTTCCTCTACCCACCACCAACTCTCCTACTGATTCTAACATCATCACTTATTTTATTATCATTGACTATTTCAGATCCATCACATGCTGTACCAAACGATGGGACTCTGTCTGCCAAAGAGGCTGGGAAGTTACAAGAGATACCACTAAATAAGAAAAATGGTACAATGACATGCACGACTTGAAGAATTTGTTTAAAAACCCTCAGACAAAATCTTAATATGACTGAATATGCAAACCAATCAATCTATCAATCAATTAAACAATAAATGTTTTATCTTCTGTCCCCCAGAGTGCATCATCAAGTCACTGATCAACCCCCGTAACATATCTAAGATGGAGAGTACGTTCGGAACGTGGATGGAAGACACGGCTGTGCTGAACGACAAACGCATCTGGGTGGCCGAACATTTCTCTGGTACCTCCCAAACTCACACAACAGCCAATCAAATGTCTTTAGCATTTCTCTGGTACCAGCCAAACGCAGGCAACAGCCAATCACATTATCTTTAGCACTTCTCTGGTACCTCCTACACACTCACACAACAACCAATCCTATGTCTCCAGGTCGCACGGTGAAGGAGTATAAGAGCATCGCCTCATTCCAGAATGCCACCAGTGAGGTCATTGATGGCAGGAAGTTCTACCAGGGGTGTGGCCATGCCGTTCATAACGGATCCTTCTACTATCACATCGCTGGAACCACCAACCTGGCCAGGTAAAGAACCATAGTTTGGCAACTCCAACCTGGCCAGGTAAAGAACCATAGTTTGGCACCTCCAACCTGGCCAGGTAAAGAACCATAGTCTGGCACCTCCAACCTGGCCAGGTAAAGAACCATTGTTTGGCAACTCCAACCTGGCCAGGTAAAGAACCATAGTTTGGCACCTCCAACCTGGCCAGGTAAAGAACCATAGTTTGGCACCTCCAACCTGGCCAGGTAAAGAACCATAGTTTGGCACCTCCAACCTGGCCAGGTAAAGAACCATAGTTTGGCACCTCCAACCTGGCCAGGTAAAGAACCATAGTTTGGCACCTCCAACCTTGCCAGGTAAAGAATGGTTGGTAGTTACCCTGCTTGAATCCAACTGATCCCTTAGCTCCTACCGCACTAGATATTTGTCTGATAACAATGGATAGTTGTCAGAGGGAAATTAAGGTGAAGCTTTTTGGCCTTGTGCAATTTAAGTCTTGAAAAAAAATATTCTGTCTTTGTGATGTCACTGGCTGTGTATGATCCTGAGACTTATTTTCTTCTGCTGGTGTGGCATTGTGGTGCACAGTTCCTAAGGAAAGCAAAGTTAAAGGTAGAAATGTACATAGTTTATTTCTTACACCCTCCATTCATCCCCCAGGTTCGACCTGCAGTCCAAGCGTCTCCACACCCTGGCCATCGACAATGCTCTGTACCACAACCTGTCCTACCTTCTCTACAACTCCAAGACCTACTTCAAGCTGGCGGCGGATGAGAACGGCCTGTGGCTCATCTTTGCCTCCAGTCTGGACGACAGCATTATGGTGGCCCAGCTGGACCTGAAGAGCTTCTCTGTCACATCGTACATCAACACCACCTACCCCAGGACCAAGGCCGGCAACGCCTTCGTGGCCTGTGGCGTACTCTACGTCACCGACACCAAGGACACCCGTGTGACCTTCGCCTTCGACCTCCTGAAGGGGAAACCGGTCAACGTGACCTTTGAACTGAGGTCCCCTGGCGGGGTGCTGGCCATGCTGTCCTATAGCCCCAATAACAGACACCTGTATGTGTGGGATCAGAGCTACGTGAAGCTGTATGTGGTGCACTTCATCTCTGATGACTGAGACAGTGTTTTGACAGTATTCTGAGGGTGTTTTGACAGTATTCAGATGGTATTTTAATGGTATTCTGATTAAAGATGGCCAGCTTTTTAAATTGCTTAATTAAAGATGAACAGCAATCGTGAATATTATGGCTATTTTTTATTTATAATATGTACGTGTTGTCTTTAGTTTTATGCCATCTCAACAAGGACTCTTTTCCAATGGCCTTTTGGGACTGCTGGCTGGGATAAAAAACCTTTATGTGAGTGCTGTTCAAATATTTGTTTCAATTGGATTACAGCTTCCAAAGATGCACATACTGTACCTTTTCCAATGTAGAGTTGAACTGAATAAGGGCTTATCAGAGTAGGAAGTAGATCATTATAATAGAATTGTTATAGTCTATATTGTATTGTGGCGATGGTTTAAACAGTAAAATAATTGCTGTACTGTTTTCCATGTTTTTCCATTTGAGATCGTGGAATTCTCTTTTTGTAAGGATACTTATTAACCACTTGACTTGTTATATTGTTTTTATGTCTCTCACTTGTATATTATATTTATTTGGTAAATGTAACTCTTTAAGGTCTACCCTGAAAACATGGCTTTTTGTGGAGATAATACTATTTATAGCTGTAAAGTCCTTACTAGACTTTCCCTGTGACTGCATGACAAAATATGTATCAGAAATGTGTTTCCATATTTACTTGGATCCTACCATGACCAGCATCCCTTGGAGAGCAAAATGTTTTAAAAAGACCTATATTGGAAATCTGTACATATGTTTATTCCCGACAATGATATTTGCTGCTGCGTGGTCTCTACTGATTATCATGTCTAGAGAGAGAAATACAGAAACCTGATGAAATAAAAATGATTTATTCAACTTACAAAGGTAGAACTTTGACCACGGTAGGACAGCCTGCTCTATATTCCTGTCTCTCTCTGGACTCTCTCTAGTCATAGCCTCCCCATACTGAGCTTTAGATAGATATATACTGTAGATACCTGAACAACACTTTACTTAAAGCACCTTTTTATGAAGTGTTAATATCTTATATAGACATGAATATCCCTTATAGATGTTATAGAGCATTATGAAGTGTTAATATCTTATATAGATATGAATATCCCTTATAGATGTTATAGAGCATTATGAAGTGTTAATATCTTATATAGATATGAATATCCCTTATAGATGTTATAGAGCATTATGAAGTGTTAATATCTTATATAGACATGAATATCCCTTATAGATGTTATAGAGCATTATGAAGTGTTAATATCTTATATAGACATGAATATCCCTTATAGATGTTATAGAGCATTATGAAGTGTTAATATCTTATATAGACATGAATATCCCTTATAGATGTTATAGAGCATTATGAAGCATGTACCATAAAGCAAAACAAGGCTCGGTACCTTTTTGTAAGGTGCCTAGCGTGTTATTGCTTCACTGTGATGTTTTTAATGATCCTCTATGACTGCATCTATAAGGTGACCTATGAATGTTTATAAGGCATTATAAGGCTTCATAAGTACTAACATTACACAGGACAGACGAAAGAAGGTAGAATATGTAAACAGATGTCAGAGATCAGACGTGGTACCCAGATGGAGGGAAGGAAACACAAATCTGTTTAATAATAATACGTATAGTAATAAAAACAATACAAACATTTAACAAAAGATACAACTAATCCAGCCGGTATGATACAAAACAAAAAATTAAGTAAAACGCTTTCATGTTTGTACAAGCTGCTGTGGTATTTCATATATTTATATATTAAAACTATTTAACTTTTTACTACTAGGCCAAATACAGCCAGACATTCATTTGTATATAACAGTAGGTAATTTGTTCTTCACATAGCCTATTCGTTTTCAAATAAACTTTTAGTGTCCCCAGATTTGAGTGCAAATATCTATTCAATAAGGTTTGTAAAAACAATACAGTACAGTAGTATCACCAAACACAAACCTATGCCATGTTGCACTATGTCCCAGTAAAATACAGTATTAACCCCTTACATTCCTAACGTAAAAGGCAAAAAGTCCAACACAAATAACAACAGCCTGCAAAGAAACAACCAACCAACCCACCAACCAAAAGCAAATAGGTAAATAGTTCAACAACAAAAAAGAAAATGTTTGTGCAAAAACAGACCCATACAGAACATAACAGACCCATACAGAACATAACAGACCCATACAGAACATAACAGAACATAACAGACCCATACAGAACATAACAGAACATAACAGACCCATACAGAACATAACAGACCCATACAGAACATAACAGACCCATTCAGAACATAAGACCCATACAGAACATAACAGACCCATACAGAACATAACAGACGCATACAGAACATAACAGACGCATACAGAACATAACAGACGCATACAGAACATAACAGACGCATACAGAACATAACAGACGCATACAGAACATAACAGACCCATACAGAACATAACAGACCCATACAGAACATAACAGACCCATACAGAACATAACAGACGCATACAGAACATAACAGACCCATACAGAACATAACAGAACATAACAGACCCATACAGAACATAACAGACCCATACAGAACATAACAGACCCATACAGAACATAACAGACCACATGTGTTTCTTTCTTCTCGGGGGGGGGGGTATTCAGTGGAACAGACAGATGAGACATATAGACTACACACAGTCACAGGATCAAAACACACCATCTTCCAAACACAAGGTTCTAGCAGTGAGGCCGCTGCTGCCGCACAAACAGGCTTTTGACGGCAGGCGGGCGGCAGATACACAGAGGTGTGATCACATAGCTGCTAGGCTCAATCAATCCATAGATCAATCGATGGAGTAGGCTAGCGAGTCACTGGGCAGCCAGTGTTATGGGATGGGGTCACTATGGGGATAGTGTGCCATTAAACGTTGTCATTAACAGTGAGATTAGCCAGGGGATGAAGAGGATGAAACCATTTCAACAAAATGCAGATCAACAACTTCAGAGTCACACCAGACCACTGACTGACTGACTAAAGGAACCACAGTGCTGGTTAATGTAGATGCTAAGAGAGTTTTTCAGCTTATGGGCACAAAATGACAACAGATACACACTTTAGAAGAGTTTGAGCACTTGTACAGAGCACTATCATATCAATAAACCATGTGATTGCACCGCTTAAAACGAGAACAGGAAGTCATGCATAGCTTTCATATGGACTGACACACTCGTAAACGTCCAGCAGCCGCTTTTAAAATGATAGGAAATGTAACTGTTAAAATCCAGTATGGAACCTGTTGCTTTACGTTTTAATACACGCTTTTAGGCTTCGGGAAAGACAAAGATATTCACAGCTCAATTTAACTTTTCTGATAGGATTTCCGCTAGGTAAAGTCATACCGTACACTCTCTGTTGCTCTCTCAAAGCTGCTGAAACCTTGGTCATCTCTCAACCTTTCACCTCTACGTCACACATATCATTAGAGCCCTCTCAACTAGCCTATCCAGCAGTGTAATATACTTAGTGATCTATCTGTAAACCTTTACCCCGATCTCTCTTCGTCTCTCTCACACAAGTCTAGGCTCTCTACTCAATGTTATACTAGTGAAAGAAAGTTTGGTTAATCTTTCAACCTTACTCCTTCCTATCCACCGCCATTTAGACATACCACTTCCAGGTATTTACGTTTCTACAAGATGTTGAATATTCCAGTGAAAGTTTGGTTATAGTTTCAACGTTCAACCACTAACCAATCAGATGACCTCTCTACAGACAGTACAGGAAGTGGTTTGGGGTCTACAGAATGTCGAAGATGCTAGAGGGGATGTTGTATCGGTCGGGTAGAACCCTCATCTTGAGGGTTCCGTCGGCGCCGCAGGTGAATATGCGGTTGCCGGGGCGGGTCTCCACCTGCATGACGCCTGCTCCGATGTTCCGGAAGATGGACTGCTTGGCATGCTCTGTGCTAAACGAGTGCATGAGGCCATGGCCTGCCAGCTTCCACACCTGGAGGAGAAGGAGAGGGGGAGTGAAAGAGAGAGGTAAGGAGAAAGACAATGAGCAATACATTCATGGAATTACATGATGTCTTTCACAGGTCAATCCTGTGACTTACATACATTTTTACACACATTTGGTCATTGAAATCCAGCTGGAGAGCACAGATTAATGGTTGACAGGGTTGGGAACCATTCCATTTCGATTTAGGAAGATTCTTATTCCATTTTCCTCATTACAAAGTAATAAGGAAAATCACCTTCATGTTCCCCTCAGCCGAGCCGGTTACGAAGAAGTCTTCGGAGGTGTCGAGCGCCAGGGCTTTGACGGCTGAGTCGTGGGCCTGGAAGGTGTGTAGCAGCTGTCTCTGTCGGATGTCAAACACACACACAAAGCCCTTCCTGCCTCCCGAGATCAGCAGCTGCTGCTTGGGAGCGTACTGCAACACCGTGGCACCGTTCTCATGGCACGGGAAGGCTGGAGAGACAGATCACAACACTAATACAGGGGACAGTGGGGTAAGTTGAACCAAACGGTATGTTGAGCCAGCACTTGTTTCTAGGAAACCATAAAAAAAATGTAGAATTTGACCAAACATTTAGGAAGAGGACATCATTTCATGGAGTCTGTGAAAAAGTGGTAAGCAAGGTTAAAAAAAGCGGATTTTCACTAAGTCAAATGAATGAATTGTGTTAGAGGTTTCATGATGCTTGTATCTAAACTAACTAATTTAAAGATTGTTCTATGCATCAGTTGGGCTCTGTATAAGCTTCAATATGAGGATCTAAACCTAGCATGAAAGTGCATCCTTGTATCTGTGTGGGGTAATATAGTAAAATGTTTGCCTTGGGGTAATATGAGGGAATGGGATAAGTTGAGCCAACGGTTGAGCCAATGGCAAGTTGAGCAACATAAAGTGTTTTATTTCCAGGTGTAGGGCGAGGTAGTATCGCTGGGATATTAGGAAACACCAGGGCTTATGTTAAATGTGTTCAAACCAGTACAATGTTGGAGATGTTAATCCGGGTTTACAGATGCTTAAAATGATTCAAAAACAAACAAGCCATTGTTATGAATTGTGATCGGGAAATAAAGACAGACATAGTTTAAAAAGGTACAGAAATGTGTAGGCAGCTCAACTTACCCCGTTCCTATGCTCAACTTACCCCGTTCCTATGCTCAACTTACCCCGTTCCTATGCTCAACTTACCCCGTTCCTATGCTCAACTTACCCCGTTCCTATGCTCAACTTACGCTGTTCCTATGCTCAACTTACCCTGTTCCTATGCTCAACTTACCCTGTTCCTATGCTCAACTTACCCTGTTCCTATGCTCAACTTACCCTGTTCCTATGCTCAACTTACCCTGTTCCTATGCTCAACTTACCCCGTTCCTCTGTTCCTATGCTCAACTTACCCCGTTCCTCTGTTCCTATGCTCAACTTACCCCGTTCCTCTGTTCCTATGCTCAACTTACCCCGTTCCTCTGTTCCTATGCTCAACTTACCCTGTTCCTCTGTTCCTATGCTCAACTTACCCTGTTCCTCTGTTCCTATGCTCAACTTACCCTGTTCCTCTGTTCCTATGCTCAACTTACCCTGTTCCTATGCTCAACTTACCCTGTTCCTCTGTTCCTATGCTCAACTTACCCCGTTCCTCTGTTCCTATGCTCAACTTACCCTGTTCCTATGCTCAACTTACCCTGTTCCTATGCTCAACTTACCCTGTTCCTCTGTTCCTATGCTCAGCTTACCCTGTTCCTCTGTTCCTATGCTCAACTTACCCCGTTCCTCTGTTCCTATGCTCAACTTACCCTGTTCCTATGCTCAACTTACCCTGTTCCTCTGTTCCTATGCTCAACTTACCCTGTTCCTCTGTTCCTATGCTCAACTTACCCTGTTCCTATGCCCAACGTACCCTGGAAGAGTAGCTGCTGCCTTGGCAGGAAATAATGGACTCCAGGAAGAGTAGCTGCTGCCTTGGCAGGAAATAATGGACTCCAGGAAGAGTAGCTGCTGCCTTGGCAGGAAATAATGGACTCCAGGAAGAGTAGCTGCTGCCTTGGCAGGAAATAATGGACTCCAGGAAGAGTAGCTGCTGCCTTGGCAGGAAATAATGGACTCCAGGAAGAGTAGCTGCTGCCTTGGCAGGAAATAATGGACTCCAGGAAGAGTAGCTGCTGCCTTGGCAGGAAATAATGGACTCCAGGAAGAGTAGCTGCTGTCTTGGCAGGAAATAATGGACCCCAGTAAGAGTAGCTGCTGTCTTGGCAGGAACTAATGGACCCCAGGAAGAGTAGCTGCTGTCTTGGCAGGAACTAATGGACCACAGGAAGAGAAGCTGCTGACTTAGCAGGAACTAAATGGACCACAGGAAGAGAAGCTGCTGACTTAGCAGGAACTAATGGACCCCAGGAAGAGTAGCTGCTGTCTTGGCAGGAACTAATGGACCCCAGGAAGAGTAGCTGCCGTCTTGGCAGGAACTAATGGACCCCAGGAAGAGTAGCTGCTGTCTTGGCAGGAACTAATGGGGATCCTTAATAAATACAAATACAAACATCCAGTTCTGGTTGCCTATTTATAAATTATTTATAAAATCATTATTTATTGAAGTTCTTGTCTCTCGTTATCATTGAACCTCTGCTAGCTATATTCTTCACCTCTGGCCTAAGAACAGCCCTTAGTCTGGAGTTATCATTGAACCTCTGCTAGCTACATTCTTCACCTCTGGCCTAAGAACAGCCCTTAGTCTGGAGTTATCATTGAACCTCTGCTAGCTACATTCTTCACCTCTGGCCTAACAGCCCTTAGTCTGGAGTTATCATTGAACCTCTGCTGGCTACATTCTTCACCTCTGGCCTAAGAACAGCCCTTAGTCTGGAGTTATCACACAATACTCCCAGAGTTCTCATGCCTTATTGCTTAAATATCTTTGTTAAAAAGAAGTCTATATTTCCCTTGACGGAGTGATGCTGAATGTAGAAAATGTCCTAACTTACCCCACTCTCCTCTACTTTGCTTGATCAAGTCAAAATTTGATCTGTCACCTAATCTTTCATGTAATGGAGACACAATTGTGGCATCTAACTAGTTCATTTGACTGGTTTTATGCTGTGGTAACTTTGCATGTTAATTTCTGGTGGACTGAAATGACAACTAAATCTTACCATGTACCATGGCGTTACTAGGTGAAATAAGAGTGTCCCACAGGCAGACATTTCTGGAGGACAAAAGGAGAAAAGAGTTTCAGTCATTGGAGTTACTGTTATGACAGTATTGAGACTGGTGTAGTTTTGATATGTAATGTTGATACTGACCTGCTGTCGTTGGACTGTCCTGCCGTTGCGATGAGACTGGAGGAAGTGATGAAGGCAAAATCACCACAGGTCTTAGAGTGGCACTGCCAACTCTACAGAGAGACAGAGAGAGAGAGAGGGAAAGAGACAGAGACCGAGAGAGAGACAGAGAGAGAGAGGGAAAGAGACAGAGACCGAGAATGAGAGAGAGAGAGGGAACGAGACAGAGACCGAGAGAGACAGAGAGAGAGGGGGAAACCGAGAGTGAGACAGAGAGAGAGAGAGAGAGAGAGAGAGAGAGAGAGAGAGAGAGAGAGAGAGAGAGAGGCAAAGAGACAGAAACCGAGAGTGAGACAGAGAGAGAGAGAGAGGGAAAGAGAGAGGGAAAGCGATAGAGACAGAGAGAGAGAGGGAAAGAGAGAGGGAAAGCGATAGAGACAGAGAGAGAGAGGGAAAGAGAGAGGGAAAGCGATAGAGACAGAGAGAGAGAGGGAAAGAGACAGAGACCGAGAGGGAGATCGAGAGAGGGAGATCGAGAGAGGGAGATCGAGAGAGGGAGATCGAGAGAGAGAGGGAGATCGAGAGAGAGACAGGGAGAGCGAAAGAGAGAGAGAGAGCGAGACAGAGAGAGGGGGGAGAGAGCGAGACAGAGAGAGGGGGGGAAGAAAGAACAGAGAGGGGGATAGAAAGAAAAGAGGGGGAGTCAGACCGAGTGAGAGAGGACTGGAGATAGAAGACTGTGTTAGCCTCAGCCAAGCAGACAGAGGAAATCAATCACTCCCAATCGCTCTATCACTCACACACACCCACTCTCTCACTCTCCCACCCTCTGTAAAACCCCCATCCCTAATCTTTCAAGCACTAGTGTGTGTGTGCGTGTGTGTGCGCGCGCGCACACACACGTGTGTTACGTACCACGTAGGGCTTGGGGTTGGAGGAGGTCTGGTTGACCTGCCACAGACTGAGGAAGCCTTCTCCATCTGATACACCACACTGGAGAGACAGACAGAGACAGAGAGATGGCGAGAGACAGAGAGAGACAGAGATAGCGAGAGAGAGAGACAGAGATAGCGAGAGAGACAGAGAGACAGAGACACAGAGAGACAGAGAGAGAGACAGAGAGAGAGGTGGAGAGACAGAGAGAGAGACAGAGAGAGAGGTGGAGAGACAGAGAGATAGCGAGAGACAGACAGAGAGAGAGACAGAGAAAGACAGAGCGAGATAGACAGAGAGAGGCAGGAAGAGAGAGACAGACAGACACAGAGAGAGACAGACAGATAGAAACAGACAGACCAACACAGAGAGATCAGCACAATCATAATACTGAGGTTGAAAAATGGTATTGTTGTCTGTGTGTGTGTGTGTCTGTGTGTGGACCTTGTTTCCCTGTGAGTTGAAGTAGAGGCGTGTGACTCTGGCATTGCCTGCCTGTCTGAAGCAGATGAGTTGCTGTGGCCTGTTCCACTCAAACATACGGACACTGCCGTCCTGAGCCCCAGTCATATCTAATACACAGACACAGAAACATTAGGAGAATGTTTGGAATTCCCCTGTTTGAAGGAACAGACCCGTCATTCAAACAGTGTTGTGTACAGGCCGTCAGTATGCTGTATAGTATACATACTGTATATAACCTAGTAGTGGTATACTGTATATAACCTAGTAGTGGTATACTGTATATAACCTAGTAGTGGCATACTGTATATAACCTAGTAGTGGCATACTGTATATAACCTAGTAGTGGCATACTGTATATAACCTAGTAGTGGCATACTGTATATATCCTAGTAGTGGCATACTGTATATATCCTAGTAGTGGCATACTGTATATAACCTAGTAGTGGCATACTGTATATAACCTAGTAGTGGCATTCTGTATATAACCTAGTAGTGGCATACTGTATATAACCTAGTAGTGGCATATTGTATATAACCTAGTAGTGGCATACTGTATATAACCTAGTAGTGGCATACTGTATATAACCTAGTAGTGGCATACTGTATATAACCTAGTAGTGGCATACTGTATATAACCTAGTAGTGGCATACTGTATATAACCTAGTAGTGGCATACTGTATATAACCTAGTAGTGGCATACTGTATATAACCTAGTAGTGGTATACTGTATATAACCTAGTAGTGGTATACTGTATATAACCAAGTAGTGGCATACTGTATATAACCAAGTAGTGGCATACTGTATATAACCTAGTAGTGGCATACTGTATATAACCTAGTAGTGGCATACTGTATATAACCTAGTAGTGGTATACTGTATATAACCTAGTAGTGGTATACTGTATATAACCAAGTAGTGGCATACTGTATATAACCTAGTAGTGGCATACTGTATATAACCTAGTAGTGGCATACTGTATATAACCTAGTAGTGGTATACTGTATATAACCTAGTAGTGGCATACTGTATATAACCTAGTAGTGGCATACTGTATATAACCTAGTAGTGGCATACTGTATATAACCTAGTAGTGGTATACTGTATATAACCTAGTAGTGGCATACTGTATATAACCTAGTAGTGGCATATTGTGTATATAACCTAGTAGTGGCATACTGTGTATATAACCTAGTAGTGGTATACTGTATATAACCTAGTAGTGGTATACTGTATATAACCTAGTAGTGGCATACTGTATATAACCAAGTAGTGGCATACTGTATATAACCTAGTAGTGGTATACTGTATATAACCAAGTAGTGGCATACTGTATATAACCAAGTAGTGGCATACTGTATATAACCTAGTAGTGGCATACTGTATATAACCTAGTAGTGGCATACTGTATATAACCTAGTAGTGGTATACTGTATATAACCAAGTAGTGGTATACTGTATATAACCAAGTAGTGGCATACTGTATATAACCTAGTAGTGGCATACTGTATATAACCTAGTAGTGGTATACTGTATATAACCTAGTAGTGGTATACTGTATATAACCAAGTAGTGGCATACTGTATATAACCTAGTAGTGGTATACTGTATATAACCTAGTAGTGGTATACTGTATATAACCTAGTAGTGGTATACTGTATATATCCTAGTAGTGGTATACTGTATATAACCTAGTAGTGGTATACTGTATGTAACCTAGTAGTGGTATACTGTATATAACCTAGTAGTGGTATACTGTATATATCCTAGTAGTGGTATACTGTATATAACCTAGTAGTGGTATACTGTATATAACCTAGTAGTGGCATACTGTATATAACCTAGTAGTGGTATACTGTATATAACCTAGTAGTGGTATACTGTATATAACCTAGTAGTGGTATACTGTATATAACCTAGTAGTGGTATACTGTATATATCCTAGTAGTGGTATACTGTATATAACCTAGTAGTGGCATACTGTATATAACCTAGTAGTGGTATACTGTATATAACCTAGTAGTGGTATACTGTATATAACCTAGTAGTGGTATACTGTATATAACCTAGTAGTGGTATACTGTATATAACCTAGTAGTGGTATACTGTATATAACCTAGTAGTGGTATACTGTATATAACCTAGTAGTGGTATACTGTATATAACCTAGTAGTGGCATACTGTATATAACCTAGTAGTGGTATATGGTACTGTATACATTAGATGATACCTACAGTACTGGAATATGGGGTGGGAGGTCATTCTCTTCACATTGTTCAGGTTCCTCTTCATAATCTGAAAAACAACATTCAAATAACTTAATACATCAAACGTCATTTGAAACCTCAGTCTTTAAGAAATTCAGTCAAATTCAGTGATGCCCTACACTACGGACTTCAGTACTCAACTAGGACATTTCTTTGAACTGAAACAGCTCTGATGAAGGCCAACATGCCGATACGTCAGCTTCATCACCTGTAGTGATACTGGCCAGAGCAGTGTGCAGGTCTTTCTTTTAGTTCATTAAAACTACTCTACAACCTTTCACTCTAAAGGGGATTCATCATCTGAACTGGGACCTATTTTACACATACAGTCTGGCCTTACCAAGACTCACCACCTAGAATAGGACATATTTATACTTCTGGTACAAGGTACTCCATATTGACTGTAGCATGATGAATTATCACTTGAATGGGGACATATTTGAGAAGTGGTGATGCGGTGACGCAGGCCTGTACCTTGGGCAGCCGAGGAGACGCTGTGAGAGCTGGGTATCTGTGTGTTGATACTCTCCCATCTCTCTCATACAAACACACACACTGCCTATCTCTGGTAACATAGACTCATCTACCAGCCTGTTTAGTCCTCAACTCTCTGTCTGTTTGGCATGAGATAGATAAAGCAGTGTCCATATTCACTGGACTGACTAGGTCCAGCTAGCGGGCCTCAGTTCAGACACAGCGAGCGAGGAATAGTGTGAGACAATGACTTCTGACATTAAAAGAAGAACGTTTGTCTGCTTGCTTTAAACCGTACTGTCTTACAGTACTCTGATGAGTTCTGCTAGGTACTGCTGCACATATTTCCTATGACACCAGAGCAGTGTGGGGAGAGACAATAGGGAGGGGTTTTCATAATAAACAGACAGGACCTTGAGTTTAGAGTGGTGAGCTGTGAGCCAGACAGGCTGGGACGGAGGTTTGACTCCTGAGTACTGTGTCCCTCTACAGGTCAGTACAGACTACTACCTCTCTCACTGGACTACACTGCACTGACAAGGTCCAAGTAAATGGAAAGTAGGAAAGGAGATACGGCACCTAGTCAGTTGTCCAACGGAATGCATTCAACTGAAATGTCAAAAGTTTGGGGTCACTTAGAAATGTCCTTGTTTTTGAAAGAAAAGCACATTTTGTTGTCCATTAAAATAACATCAAATTGATCAGAAATACAGTAGACATTGTTAATGTTGTAAATTACTATTGTAGCTTGAAACGTCTGATTTTTAATGGAATATCTACATAGGCGTACAGAGACCCATTATCAGCAACCATCACTCCTGTGTTCCAATGGCACGTTGTGTTAGCTAATCCAAGTTTATCATTTTAAAAGGCTAATTGGTAATTAGAAAACAATTTTGCAATTATGTTAGCACAGCTGAAAACTGTTCTAATTAAAGAAGCAATACAACTGGCCTTCTTTAGACTAGTTGAGTATCTGGAGATCCAGCATTAGTGGTTCGATTACAGGCTAAAAATGTCCAGAAACAAATAACTTTCTTCTGAAACTCATCAGTTTATTCTTGTTCTGAGAAATGAAGGCTATTCCATGCGAGAAATTGCCAAGAAACTGAAGATCTCATACAATGTTGTGTACTACTCCCTTAATAGAACCGTGCAAACTGGCCCTAACCAGAATAGAAAGAGGAGTGGGAGGCCCCGGTGCACAACTGAGCAAGAGGACAAGTACATTCAAGTGTCTAGTTTGAGAAACAGACACCACACAAGTCCTCAACTGGAAGCTTCATTAAATAGTACCAGCAAAACACCAGTCTCAATGCCAACAGTGGAGAGGCGATTCCGGGATGCTGGCCCACGGAATAGCTTGAATTTCTCAGAACAAGAATATACTGACGAGTTTCAGAAGAAAGTTATTTGTTTCTGGACATTTTTAGCCTGTAATCAAACCCACAAATGCTGATGCTCCTGATACTCAACTAGTCTAAAGGCCAGTTGTATTGCTTCTTTAATCAGCAAGACAGTTTTCAGCTGTACTAACATAATTGTAAAAGAGTTTTCTAATGATCAATTAGCCTTTTAAAATGATAAACTTGGATTAGCTAACACAACGTGCCATTAGAACAGGAGTGATGGTTGCTGATAATGGGTCTCTGTACAACTATGTAGATATTCCATTAGAAATCAGCCGTTTCCAGCTACAATAATCATTTACAACATTAAACACTGTATGCCTGATCAATTTGATGTTATTTTAATGGAAAAAAAAATGTGCTTTTCTTTCAAAAACAAGGAAATGTTTAAGTGACCCCAAACTTCTGAACGGTAGTGTATTTATATACACACACTGTATGTATGTGTGTGTGTGTCTGTGTGTGATTATACTATGCATCTGTGTGTGTGTGAGTGAGTGGAGGATGTTGTGTGTGTGTAGGATGTTTTCTGTGTGTATGTGTGTGAATTAATGTGTGAGTGAGTGGAGGATGTTTTGTGTGTGTATGTGTGTGTGAGTGAGTGAGTGAGTGAGTGAGTGAGTGAGTGAGTGAGTGGAGGATGTTGTGTGTGTGTGTAGGATGTTTTGTGTGTGAGTGGAGAATGTTTGTGTGTGTAGGATGTTTTGTGTGTGAGTAAGTGGAGATTGTTTTGTGTGTGTGTGAGTGAGTGGAGGATGTTTGTGTGTCGTACCACACTAGCACCCATGCTGGTCTGCCCACTCCCCAGCCAGGGCATGGATGCAGAGGCTGCCATGTCTTTGGGGTTGAAGTGGGACGGGGTAGAGGAGGCCTGGGCAACGTTAGTGTGGGAAGAACGGTAGTCCACGTCATCAGAACTGAGGAGAGAAAGAAGTCCAACACAATGTATGTATATGTGTATATGTGTATGTGTGTGTAACAGTGTACTGACCTGTGTGACTCCTTGTCAAAGTCCTCTCCTATCCAGGTGTAGGGCTGAGCAGCTAACAGAGTGGACACATCAACCTCCTGCACGTCGTGAGTGGACGCCAGCACTATCTCATTGGTGTTAGCCTGGAGGGGGAGGAGAGAGGGGGGAGGGAGGGAGAGACGAGGAGACGAGGGAGGGAGAGAAGAGGGGGGGGGGGGGGGGGGGGAGGGAGAGAAGAGGGGGGGAGGGAGAGAGAGAGGGAGAGAAGAGAGGGGAGGAGGGGGATAAGGGAGGGAGGGGAGAGAAGAGAGAGGAGGGGGGAGGGAGAGAAGAGAAGGGGGGGGGGGGGGATAGAAGCGAGGGGGAGGGGCGAGGGACGGAGGGAGAAAAGAGGGGGGGGGCGAGGGAGGGAGAGAAGAGAGGCCAGTAAATGTATACCACATCATCTGAATGAGTAGAGACATTCCAACATACAGAAACATTTAGATGTGGTGAACTGTGTGCTAACCCCCCTAAGGCTGATGTCCACGCCCATGTGGAAATCTAGTTAGCAGAATACAAAAATCCATCAGTTTAAGTTACAGATCTACATTTTTTTGCATTGGATGTGTCTCAATCCACCGCATCCGCTATGTAACACTTCCGCATTTGGGGTGAAAGAGCTAGAGCAGTGTTGAGACCATGAGACATCCCAAAATCGGTACTCTCACAAAATCGTCTGTAGCGACGGAACGGTTTGGACAAAAATCCCTTTACGGAGGAGACTCTCAGGAACACGATGGTGTTCTCCGTTTTGCTCTACGACCCCCACAAGCGTCTTGGGACTGGTCTGAAACCGATACTGCCGATCTGCCAACTTCTGTCTGTAGGGTCCCAACAGTTTGGGCTAAACACTGATCTGTGTAAAGGTGAGACTCAGGAACACGTATACATGGGCTGTTCTGCTCTAGGACATCCACAGGTCTCACAAGTCCAGTCTGAAGGTCCCCCGGTACCAGTTTAAAATCATTTATGGAAGTATATATGGAGACTGTTTAGTGACAAAAATAAGGGATTAAATAGATGTAAAAAAGTATAAAATTAGACAGGGCTTAGACTGTTATATGTTAACTGGTGGCCTTATTGGCCAGTCTAATGGAATCCACTCTACTCATTTATCTCTATGGTGTCGGACTCTAAAACCTGACATAGTTTGACATTCAGGTGCCATGTTCATCAAATGGGAAAGCTTTGTGTGTGGGTGTCTGTGTGCACTGCAGACGTCTCTCACCCTGTTGATGGCGAAGGCCATGATGATGTCAGACTCCTTGTGGATGATCTTAGCATTCCTTCCTGGGTAGCCTAAGTCTCCCTCCACCTGGAACACATTATCACAGCACCCGCCATCATTTAGTACACCTGGTACATACATACTGTACACAGACACACAATGTCTTAGCATACACACCTGTTACATACACACACAGCCACACGCTATCACAACACCCCTACACTGACACACAGCCACACACAGCAGTGACACAGTGAGCACTCAGAGAGAACATGCAGGTTAGGTCCACGTGACACCTCTCTGTCAGAGCTGGAAGAGGGGCTGGAATAAGTCATCATTACAGAGGGGATGATAGTATTTAGGAAGAGATGAAGAATGGGTCCAGCAGCAGAAGAATGAAAGACTTTAGGCCCAGCTATAGAAGGAATGACCAGACAGAGACAGACCGTGTGTCAGTGGGGGTAGAGACAGACCGTGTGGTCAGTGGGGGTAGAGACAGACCGTGTGTCAGTGGGGGTAGAGACAGACCGTGTGTCAGTGGGGGTAGAGACAGACCGTGTGTCAGTGGGGGTAGAGACAGACCGTGTTGTCAGTGGGGTTAGAGACAGACCGTGTGTCAGTGGGGGTAGAGACAGACCGTGTGTCAGTGGGGGTAGAGACAGACCGTGTGTCAGTGGGGGTAGAGACAGACCGTGTGTCAGTGGGGTAGAGACAGACCGTGTGTCAGTGGGGGTAGAGACAGACCGTGTGTCAGTGGGGGTAGAGACAGACCGTGTGTCAGTGGGGGTAGAGACAGACCGTGTGTCAGTGGGGGTAGAGACAGACCGTTGTCAGTGGGGGTAGAGACAGACCGTGTGTCAGTGGGGGTAGAGACAGACCGTGTGTCAGTGGGGGGTAGAGACAGACCGTGTGTCAGTGGGGGGTAGAGACAGACCGTGTGTCAGTGGGGGGTAGAGACAGACCGTGTGTCAGTGGGGGGTAGAGACAGACCGTGTGTCAGTGGGGGTAGAGACAGACCGTGTGTCAGTGGGGGTAGAGACAGACCGTGTGTCATGTGGGGGGTAGAGACAGACCGTGTGTCAGTGGGGGTAGAGACAGACCGTGTGTCAGTGGGGGTAGAGACAGACCGTGTGTCAGTGGGGGTAGAGACAGACCGTGTGTTAGTGGGGGTAGAGACAGACGTGTGTTAGTGGGGGTAGAGACAGACCGTGTGTCAGTGGGGGTAGAGACAGACCGTGTGTCAGTGGGGGTAGAGACAGACCGTGTGTTAGTGGGGGTAGAGACAGACCGTGTCAGTGTGTTAGGTGGGGGTAGAGACAGACCGTGTGTTGGTGGGGGTAGAGACAGACCGTGTGTTTGGTGGGGGTAGAGACAGACCGTGTCAGTGTGTTAGTGGGGGTAGAGACAGACCATGTCAGTGTGTTAGTGGGGGTAGAGACAGACCGTGTCAGTGTGTGAGGTGATGTAATGAGGTAGTGGGTTAGTGACAGACAGTGGGTTGAGGTGATGAGGTAGTGGGTTAGTGACAGACAGTGGGTTGAGGTGATGAGGTAGTGGGTTAGTGACAGACAGTGGGTTGAGGTGATGAGGTAGTGGGTTAGTGACAGACAGTGGGTTGAGGTGATGAGGTAGTGGGTTAGTGAAAGACAGTGGGTTGAGGTGATGAGATAGTGGGTTAGTGACAGCCATTTTGGTGAGGTGATGTGATGAGTTAGTGGGTTAGTGACAGTGAGGTGATGAGGTAGTGGGTTAGTGACAGTGAATTGATGAGGTAGTGGGTTAGTGACAGACCGTGTCAGTGGGGTGAGGTGATGTGATGAGTTAGTGGGTTAGTGACAGTGAGGTTAGGTAGTAGGCAAGGTTGCAAAATTATGCTAACTTTCCCCAAATTCTTAAATTTTCAGAAATCCTGGTTTAAGGATTACGGATTCTTATTCCTTCCTGATTCCAGGATTATTACAAATGTGATATCTGGAAAACCCTGGTAGTATTGGGTTAGTGAGTAGTAATGGTGAGGTGAAGCTCTGGAAAACCCTGGTAGTGTTGGGTTAGTGAGTAGTAATGGTGAGGTGAAGCTCTGGAAAACCCTGGTAGTGTTGGGATAGTGAGTAGTAATGGTGAGGTGAAGCTCTGGAAAACCCTGGTTAGTGTTGGTTAGTGAGTAGTAATGGTGAGGTGAAGCTCTGGAAAACCCTGGCAGTGTTGGGTTAGTGAGTAGTAATGGTGAGGTGAAGCTCTGGAAAACCCTGGTAGTGTTGGGTTAGTGAGTAGTAATGGTGAGGTGAAGCTCTGGAAAACCCTGGGTCGTGTTGGGTAGTGAGTAGTAATGGTGAGGTGAAGCTCTGGAAAACCCTGGTCGTGTTGGGTTAGTGAGTAGTAATGTTGAGGTGAAGCTCTGGAAAACCCTGGTAGTATTGGGTTAGTGAGTAGTAATGGTTAGGTGAAGCTCTGGAAAACCCTGGTAGTATTGGGTTAGTGAGTAGTAATGTTGAGGTGAAGCTCTGGAAAACCCTGGTAGTGTTGGGTTTGTGAGTAGTAATGGTGAGGTGAAGCTCTGGAAAACCCTGGTAGTGTTGGGTTAGTGAGTAGTAATGTTGAGGTGAAGCTCTGGAAAACCCTGGCAGTGTTGGGTTAGTGAGTAGTAATGGTGAGGTGAAGCTCTGGAAAACCCTGGTAGTGTTGGGTTAGTGAGTAGTAATGGTGAGGTGAAGCTCTGGAAAACCCTGGTAGTGTGGTTAGTGAGTAGTAATGGGAGGTGAAGCTCTGAAAACCCTGGTGTGTGGGTTAGTGAGTAGTAATGGTGAGGTGAAGCTCTGGAAAACCCTGGTCGTGTTGGGTTAGTGAGTAGTAATGTTGAGGTGAAGCTCTGGAAAACCCTGGTAGTATTGGGTTAGTGAGTAGTAATGGTTAGGTGAAGCTCTGGAAAACCCTGGTAGTATTGGGTTAGTGAGTAGTAATGTTGAGGTGAAGCTCTGGAAAACCCTGGTAGTGTTGGGTTTGTGAGTAGTAATGGTGAGGTGAAGCTCTGGAAAACCCTGGTAGTGTTGGGTTAGTGAGTAGTAATGTTGAGGTGAAGCTCTGGAAAACCCTGGCAGTGTTGGGTTAGTGAGTAGTAATGGTGAGGTGAAGCTCTGGAAAACCCTGGTAGTGTTGGGTTAGTGAGTAGTAATGGTGAGGTGAAGCTCTGGAAAACCCTGGTAGTATTGGGTTAGTGAGTAGTAATGTTGAGGTGAAGCTCTGGAAAACCCTGGTAGTGTTGGGTTTGTGAGTACTAATGGTGAGGTGAAGCTCTGGAAAACCCTGGTAGTGTTGGGTTAGTGAGTAGTAATGGTGAGGTGAAGCTCTGGAAAACCCTGGTAGTGTTGGGTTAGTGAGTAGTAATGGTGAGGTGAAGCTCTGGAAAACCCTGGTAGTGTTGGGTTAGTGAGTAGTAATGGTGAGGTGAAGCTCTGGAAAACCCTGGTAGTGTTGGGTTAGTGAGTAGTAATGGTGAGGTGAAGCTCTGGAAAACCCTGGTAGTGTTGGGTTAGTGAGTAGTAATGGTGAGGTGAAGCTCTGGAAAACCCTGGTAGTGTTGGGTTAGTGAGTAGTAATGGTGAGGTGAAGCTCTGGAAAACCCTGGTAGTGTTGGGTTTGTGAGTAGTAATGGTGAGGTGAAGCATGCCAAGTGATTAGAAGAGAGACTTACACAGCCCTGAGCAGGTACCAGTTCATACTGTACAGACAGACACCTTGATACTACCTTGTTGGACCTGAGAGCTCCAGATACACAGTTTGGGCTGAGGAGATCCATATAGCCTTCAACACACTACACAACACATGCACAAAACACAAAATGAAGAAAACAAAAATGACAGGGTTGTTTGGATGGTAGATACACGCAGCCACACACACAGTCAGTGTGTCAATACGTGGATGAGGCAAAGGCTTCTCCCAACCCAAACAATGTCCAATGGTAACAGAGTGGAGTGCTGGGGAGATAGGAGAGGTCTCTCTCAATGTAATGACAGTGGGTAGAGGGGAGGGTGGGGCACAGTCTCAACACCAAAGTCAAAATAAACACACCTTAAAGAGTCTACTTACTGGAAGTCAGGTATAAGGTTCCTCTTTAGTTTGAAATCATATCTTTAACTTTCTACTCAAATCTCAACAAAGCAGGATCTATGTATGTGGTTATAATGTGGTTTAGAAAGGAGATGCACCATATAAGATGACTGTCTGTGTTAGCAGATGTCTGCAGACATGATCATGGACATCTTGAATGATACTGATAATAAAGGTGATGATAGTAGTAGTGATGGTGTGCAGACATCACACAATTCTCTGTTCTACACAATACAAGGCCGTCAAAACCAGAATAATAACAATACAAGTGTGTGTGTGTGTGTGATATACACTACTCTTCAGAAGTTAAATTAACGGGCCATAATGTACAAAATAATTATGGACCTTACTCAAAATACAGAATATATCAAATATAAATCAATAGAATTTGGGGTTTGAAGAACTATTGTTGTGAAGATGATTCTAAGGACACATCCAGACCGATGATCTGTCTGACATGGTGCATGTTGTAGGAGAGGCTGGACTGGAGGAGGTAACACTATGTTAAACCTGTTTCTCAGAAGTTACCTGCTATGTACTCATTAACAAGTTAGGTGCTATAATGACACCTTTCTGAATCCACTTAATTAATCATTAACAAGTTAGGTGATATAATGACACCTTTCTGAATCCACTTAATTAATCATTAACAAGTTAGGTGCTATAATGACACCTTTCTGAATCCACTTAATTAAGCATTAACAAGTTAGGTGATATAATGACACCTTTCTGAATCCACTTAATTAATCATTAACAAGTTAGGTGATATAATGACACCTTTCTGAATCCACCTTAAAACATATAATGACCATTTGACTTGTTTAATGTGTAGGTAATAACCAGGTAAATAAAGGATGCCTGGTGTATGAGACCAGACATGCTGTAGATGTAGGGGACAGACAGATTGTACCAGGGGTCCAGTTTAGCTCGTTACCTCGCTCTGCTTCCTCTTCTTAGTGAAGATATAGCGAATCAAAGTCTCCTGAAGAACTTCCTGTTTCACCAGGTAGTGCCAGAGACGCCTCGCAGGGAACGAAATGTGGTTCTTATTCCTGGAACACGAGACACACACACAGAAACATGTGAGAACATGGGTGTGTGTGTGTAGTCTATGGTCTATGTATCTGTGTGTAGTCTATGTTCTGTGTGTAGTCTATGTATCTGTATGTGTAGTCTATGTATCTCTCTCTCTCTGTGTGTGTGTGTGTGTGTGTGTGTAGTCTATGTATCTCTGTGTGTAGTCTATGTATCTGTGTATAGTCTATGTATCTGTGTATAGTCTATGTATCTGTTTGTGGTCTATGTATCTTGGTGTGTGTGTGTGTGTGTAGTCTATGTATCTGTGTGTGTGTGTGTAGTATATGTATCTGTGTGTGTGTGTGTAGTCTATGTATCTGTGTGTGTGTGTGTGTAGTCTATGTATCTGTGTGTGTGTGTGTAGTCTATGTATCTGTGAGTGTGTGTAGTCTATGTATCTGTGAGTGTGTGTAGTCTATGCATCTGTGTGTGTGTGTAGTCTATGTCTGTGTGTGTGTGTGTAGTCTATGTATCTGTGTGTGTGTGTAGTCTATGTATCTGTGTGTGTGTGTAGTCTATGTCTGTGTGTGTGTGTAGTCTATGTATCTGTGTGTGTGTGTGTAGTCTATGTATCTGTGTGTGTGTGTAGTCTATGTATCTGTGAGTGTGTGTAGTCTATGTATCTGTGAGTGTGTGTAGTCTATGCATCTGTGTGTGTGTGTAGTCTATGTCTGTGTGTGTGTGTAGTCTATGTATCTGTGTGTGTGTGTAGTCTATGTATCTGTGTGTGTGTGTAGTCTATGTCTGTGTGTGTGTGTAGTCTATGTATCTGTGTGTGTGTAGTCTATGTATCTGTGTGTGTGTAGTCTATGTATCTGTGTGTGTGTGTAGTCTATGTATCTGTGTGTGTGTGTGTAGTCTATGTATCTGTGTGTGTAGTCTATGTATCTGTGTGTGTGTGTAGTCTATGTATCTCTGTGTGTGTGTGTAGTCTATGTATCTGTGTGTGTGTGTAGTCTATGTATCTGTGTGTGTGAATAATACCCACTTGAAAGGTGTGTTGTCAGGCTCCAGCATGGCCTTGTGCCTCAGTATGGCGGGCCCCCCTCCTGTGCTGAGGTCAGTGGGGTAGGTGTTGATGTAGTTGGGAGGAGGACCATCAAACTTGTTCATCCTCTCCTGGAGTTGGGTCTCCCAGTTCTCTAGTGTCTTCAGCACAGCATTCCCCAGAGGAGACGTCACCGGCAGGTCTGATGGAGGGAGGAGAGGACGATAACAGAAAGAAAAACTGTTTTGGTTGTGCCGCTCTAGAGAGTGAGTGAGTGAGTGAGTGAGTGAGTGAGTGAGTGAGTGAGTGAGTGAGTGAGTGGGTGTTCAATATTTTATATTTTATTGTTCCATCCCCAGAATAATTCACTTTTCTTCCGGGGTACACGGAATATCCCGCCAAAACTGGTAGTGTCATTCAAAAGCATTATAAAGTATATAAATAGGCCTGTCTGGATGTAATTACAGCTTTGATCCAAAATTCAACCCTGATGCTACCTGAGCCCTACATTAAAGACATTTACTGAGCCCTACATTAAAGACATTTACTGAGCCCTACATTAAAGACATTTACTGAGCCCTACAGTAAAGACATTTACTGAGCCCTACAGTAAAGACATTTACTGAGCCCTACAGTAAAGACATTTACTGAGCCCTACATTAAAGACATTTACTGAGCCCTACAGTAAAGACATTTACTGAGCCCTACATTAAAGACATTTACTGAGCCCTACATTAAAGACATTTACTGAGCCCTACATTAAAGACATTTACTGAGCCCTACAGTAAAGACATTTACTGAGCCCTACATTAAAGACATTTACTGAGCCCTACATTAAAGACATTTACTGAGCCCTACATTAAAGACATTTACTGAGCCCTACATTAAAGACATTTACTGAGCCCTACATTAAAGACATTTACTGAGCCCTACAGTAAAGACATTTACTGAGCCCTACATTAAAGACATTTACTGAGCCCTACAGTAAAGACATTTACTGAGCCCTACATTAAAGACATTTACTGAGCCCTACATTAAAGACATTTACTGAGCCCTACAGTAAAGACATTTACTGAGCCCTACATTAAAGACATTTACTGAGCCCTACATTAAAGACATTTACTGAGCCCTACATTAAAGACATTTACTGAGCCCTACAGTAAAGACATTTACTGAGCCCTACAGTAAAGACATTTACTGAGCCCTACATTAAAGACATTTACTGAGCCCTACATTAAAGACATTTACTGAGCCCTACATTAAAGACATTTACTGAGCCCTACAGTAAAGACATTTACTGAGCCCTACATTAAAGACATTTACTGAGCCCTACATTAAAGACATTTACTGAGCCCTACATTAAAGACATTTACTGAGCCCTACATTAAAGACATTTACTGAGCCCTACATTAAAGACATTTACTGAGCCCTACATTAAAGACATTTACTGAGCCCTACAGTAAAGACATTTACTGAGCCCTACAGTAAAGACATTTACTGAGCCCTACATTAAAGACATTTACTGAGCCCTACATTAAAGACATTTACTGAGCCCTACATTAAAGACATTTACTGAGCCCTACATTAAAGACATTTACTGAGCCCTACATTAAAGACATTTACTGAGCCCTACATTAAAGACATTTACTGAGCCCAAGCCCACAAAAGCCCAAATGATGGTGTCCTTATCCAATACATATATGATATAGTCTACTGCACATTACACACAACAGAAAATCCTAAAAGCCCATAGATGTAGCTAGCTATATGCTCTCTTGGCTAAATAAATGAAACTAGCTCCAGTAGGCTAATCTGTATTCCTGTAATGCATTGTATTATACTGATTATGAACTGGATTTATGCACCTCATTCAAACCATGATAAAGCAGGGAGAGATCATGTGATTCTGGTGCAGCACATGCAGCCTACAAAGTTACTACAGGCTAGCAAATTAGATTTGAATTCTGAAATTGAATAGGGCCTATTTGTATAGTTAGTAGGCTGACCTTTCATAATATTTCCCCTGATGTTACTAGCCCACCTCCTCTTTCTCCATTGTTCCTTCCTCTCTTTCAACAGTTCAATGAAATACGTTGTTGTCCTTATCTTCATCACTCTAAAGACATTGTTGAATAATATAGGACCAGAATTAGATGTGTTGTTGTCCTTATCTTCATCACTCTAAAGACATCGTTGAATAATATAGGACCAGAATTAGATGTGTTGTTGTCCTTATCTTCATCACTCTAAAGACATCGTTGAATAATATAGGACCAGAATTAGATGTGTTGTTGTCCTTATCTTCATCACTCTAAAGACATCGTTGAATAATATAGGACCAGAATTAGATGTGTTGTTGTCCTTATCTTCATCACTCTAAAGACATCGTTGAATAATATAGGACCAGAATTAGATGTGTTGTTGTCCTTATCTTCATCACTCTAAAGACATCGTTGAATAATATAGGACCAGAATTAGATGTGTTGTTGTCCTTATCTTCATCACTCTAAAGACATCGTTGAATAATATAGGACCAGAATTAGATGTGTTGTTGTCCTTATCTTCATCACTCTAAAGACATCGTTGAATAATATAGGACCAGAATTAGATGTGTTGTTGTCCTTATCTTCATCACTCTAAATACATCGTTGAATAATATAGGACCAGGATTAGATGTGTTGTTGTCCTTATCTTCATCACTCTAAAGACATCGTTGAATAATATAGGACCAGAATTAGATGTGTTGTTGTCCTTATCTTCATCACTCTAAAGACATCGTTGAATAATATAGGACCAGAATTAGATGTGTTGTTGTCCTTATCTTCATCACTCTAAATACATCGTTGAATAATATAGGACCAGGATTAGATGCAGAAGGCTTTCACTTCTCTTCATGAAGATTGAATGGTTATGGGTCTGAATAAATAACAGTTATAACCGACCACCATCGTGAGTTCACTCTTCTTTCAAACTACCTTCTATTGGCTGCTGTATTTAACAAACAAGAGCTTGCGTCCCTCTTCTAATAGTCTACTGGTATAAGAAATGCAACAATATAATAATGTCCAGCAAACTATTCTACTGTATCTTTTCCTGCATGGGACTCCAAGAGCTAAGGAGCGTTGTTTAAGGAGAGGCCAGCGGAGCACAGGTGTGTGTGTACTGAGCAAGAGACAAGAGGCTATAAATTACAAGCTTATTATGCATAACCCATCATTCATTTGCTAAATATAAGACTAATACTGCATTAAATGTATTACCTGAAAGAGGTGGGCTAGGACATCTATATATATAGAACAATCTAGAACAGGATGATCTATTTTGGATGCAATTTGAATGGAGTTGATGGAGAGAGAGAAAGACAGAGTGCTCGGTCAGGCACTGATTTAAAACAACGATATTCGAGTGACAGACTGTTTTAAAACTCTGCAGCTACAATAAAAAATATATATCTTTACAATGAAGAAATAAGGTGCCCCCTAAAAGCCAGATGGAGTTGGGTATATTAGACAACACTTGGTTTTATAATACTGTAATATAGACTATGCTGCAGGCCTTCCTGTCACAACAAAACAAGTTACCATGATGAGATGATAGGTCTACATGCATTGTGAACTGTCCCCACCCTGAGACGGGCTCTCTGTCCCCACCCTGAGACGGGCTCTCTGTCCCCACCCTGAGACGGGCTCTCTGTCCCCACCCTGAGACGGGCTCTCTGTCCCCACCCTGAGACGGGCTCTCTGTCCCCACCCTGAGACGGGCTCTCTGTCCCCACCCTGAGACGGGCTGTCTGTCCCCACCCTGAGACGGGCTGTCTGTCCCCACCCTGAGACGGGCTCTCTGTCCCCACCCTGAGACGGGCTCTCTGTCCCCACCCTGAGACGGGCTCTCTGTCCCCACCCTGAGACGGGCTCTCTGTCCCCACCCTGAGACGGGCTCTCTGTCCCCACCCTGAGACGGGCTGTCTGTCCCCACCCTGAGACGGGCTCTCTGTCCCCACCCTGAGACGGGCTCTCTGTCCCCACCCTGAGACGGGCTCTCTGTCCCCACCCTGAGACGGGCTGTCTGTCCCCACCCTGAGACGGGCTCTCTGTCCCCACCTTGAGACGGGCTCTCTGTCCCCACCCTGAGACGGGCTCTCTGTCCCCACCCTGAGACGGGCTGTCTGTCCCCACCCTGAGACGGGCTCTCTGTCCCCACCTTGAGACGGGCTCTCTGTCCCCACCCTGAGACGGGCTGTCTGTCCCCACCTTGAGACGGGCTCTCTGGCCCCACCCTGAGACGGGCTCTCTGGCCCCACCCTGAGACGGGCTGTCTGGCCCCACCCTGAGACGGGCTCTCTGTCCCCACCTTGAGACGGGCTCTCTGGCCCCACCCTGAGACGGGCTGTCTGGCCCCACCCTGAGACGGGCTCTCTGTCCCCACCTTGAGACGGGCTCTCTGGCCCCACCCTGAGACGGGCTGTCTGGCCCCACCTTGAGACGGGCTCTCTGGCCCCACCCTGAGACGGGCTGTCTGGCCCCACCCTGAGACGGGCTGTCTGGCCCCACCCTGAGACGGGCTGTCTGGCCCCACCCTGAGACGGGCTGTCTGGCCCCACCCTGAGACGGGCTGACTGGCCCCACCCTGAGACGGGCTGACTGGCCCCACACTGAGACGGGCTGTCTGGCCCCACCCTGAGACGGGCTGTCTGGCCCCACCCTGAGACGGGCTGTCTGGCCCCACCCTGAGACGGGCTGTCTGGCCCCACCCTGAGACGGGCTGTCTGTCCCCACCCTGAGTGTTGATGATTCATTATGCAGAGGCCGTAGAGAAGACAGATTTAGACATCACATATAATTTAACATTTCCATTCCACGCCTTGCTGTTCATATAAATAATTGATTATAATTTACCGGTTTCTCGCAGTTATTTATCCCGGGAAATGGAGTGGTTTTGATCGGTAAATCCCGGTAAACAGTTTCCTGCCATTCAACCCTAGTGTGTGTGTTTGTGTACCTGTGAAGTCCAGTCCAGTGAGAGGGAGGAAGGTCTTGACGTTATGTAGAGCCAGTTTCACCATGACCAGACGGATCAGAGACCAACTACACACAGAGACAGAGAGAGGAGAGAGAGAGGAGAGAGAGTAGAGGAGAGGGAGGAGAGAGGAGAGGGAGGAGAGAGAGAGGTGAGAGAGAGAGGAGAGAAGAGAAAGGAGAGAGAGAGGAGAGAAGAGAAAGGAGAGAGGAGAGGGAGGAGAGGAGAGAGAGGTGAGAGAGAGGAGAGAGTAGAGAAGAGAAAGGAAAGAGAGAGAGGGAGGAGAGGAGAGGGAGAAAGCATACCATGACATTACAGGTAAGAAACAAGAAACATGGTGAAGCCCCAAAATTGCCCTTGCTAGAAGCATGTGTTTCAGACATAAGGAAGTGGATGGCTGCAAACTTTCTACAAAACAGAGATGCTTGTTCTAGGTCCCAAGAAACAAAGAGATCTTCTGTTGAATCTGACAATTAATCTTAATGGTCGTACAGTCGTCTCAAATAAAACTGTGAAGGACCTCGGCGTTACTCTGGACCCTGATCTCTCTTTTGAAGAACATATCAAGACCATTTCAAGGACAGCTTTTTTCCATCTACGTAACATTGCAAAAATCTGAAACTTTCTGTCCAAAAATTATTTAGAACAATTCATCCATGCTTTTGTCACTTCTAGGTTAGACTACTGCAATGCTCTACTTTCCGGCTACCTGGATAAAGCACTAAATACACTTCAGTTGGTGCTAAATACGGCTGCTAGAATCCTGACTAGAACCCCAAAATGTTATCATATTACTCCAGTGCTAGCCTCTCTACACTGGCTTCCTGTCAAAGCAAGGGCTGATTTCAAGGTTTTACTGCTAACCTACAAAGCATTACATGGGCTTGCTCCTACCTATCTCTCTGATTTGGTCCTGCCGTACATACCTACACGTACGCTACAGGCACAAGACGCAGGCCTCCTAATTGTCCCTAGAATTTCTAAGCAAACAGCTGGAGGCAGGGCTTTCTCCTATAGAGCTCCATTTTTATGGAACGGTCTGCCTACCCATGTCAGAGACGCAAACTCGGTCTCAACCTTTAAGTCTTTACTGAAGACTCATCTCTTCAGTGGGTCATATGATTGAGTGTAGTCTGGCCCAGGAGTGGGAGAGTGAACGGAAAGGCTCTGGAGCAACGAACCGCCCTTGCTGTCTCTGCCTGGCCGGTTCCCCTCTTTCCACTGGGATTCTCTGCCTCTAACCCTATTACAGGGGCTGAGTCACTGGCTTACTAGGGCTCTCTCATGCCGTCCCTGCAAGGGGACACCTGAGTGGGTTGATTCACTGATGTGGTCATCCTGTCTGGGTTGGCGCCCCCCCTTGGGTGGTGCCATGACAGAGATCTTTGTGGGCTATACTCAGCCTCGTCTCAGGATGGTAAGTTGGTGGTTGAAGATATCCCTCTAGTGGTGTGGGGGCTGTGCTTTGGCAAAGTGGGTGGGGTTATATCCTTCCTGTTTGGCCCTGTCCGGGGGTGTCCTCGGATGGGGCCACAGTGTCTCCTGACCCCTTCTGTCTCAGCCTCCAGTATTTATGCTGCAGTAGTTTATGTGTCGGGGGGCTAGGGTCAGTTTGTTATATCTGGAGTACTTCTGGGATTCTCTGCCTCTAACCCTATTACAGGGGCTGAGTCACTGGCTTGCTGGGGCTCTCTCATGCCGTCCCTGGAGGGGGTGCGTCACCTGAGTGGGTTGATTCACTGTTGTGGTCATCCTGTCTGGGTTGGCGCCCCCCCCCCCTTGGGTTGTGCCGTGGCGGAGATCTTTGTGGGCTATACTCAGCCTTGTCTCAGGATGGTAATTTGGTGGTTGAAGATATCCCTCTAGTCGTGTGGGGGCTGTGCTTTGGCAAAGTGGGTGGGGTTATATCCTTCCTGTTTGGCCCTGTCCGGGGGTGTCCTCGGATGGGGCCACAGTGTCTCCTGACCCCTCCTGTCTCAGCCTCCAGTATTTATGCTGCAGTAGTTTATGTGTCGGGGGGCTGGGGTCAGTTTGTTATATCTGGAGTACTTCTCCTGTCCTATTCGGTGTCCTGTGTGAATCTAAGTGTGCGTTCTCTAATTCTCTCCTTCTCTCTTTCTTTCTCTCTCTCGGAGGACCTGAGCCCTAGGACCATGCCCCAGGACTACCTGACATGATGACTCCTTGCTGTCCCCAGTCCACCTGGCCATGCTGCTGCTCCAGTTTCAACTTCCACCTGACTGTGCTGCTGCTCTAGTTTCAACTGTTCTGCCTTATTATTATTCGACCATGCTGGTCATTTATGAACATTTGAACATCTTGGCCATGTTCTGTTATAATCTCCACCCGGCACAGCCAGAAGAGGACTGGCCACCCCACATAGCCTGGTTCCTCTCTAGGTTTCTTCCTAGGTATTGGCCTTTCTAGGGAGTTTTTCCTAGCCACCGTGCTTCTACACCTGCATTGCTTGCTGTTTGGGGTTTTAGGCTGGGTTTCTGTACAGCACTTTGAGATATCAGCTGATGTACGAAGGGCTATATAAATAAATTTGATTTGATTTGATTTGATTCTCCTGTCCTATTCGGTGTCCTGTGTGAATCTAAGTGTGCGTTCTCTAATTCTCTCCTTCTCTCTTTCTTTCTCTCTCTCGGAGGACCTGAGCCCTAGGACCATGCCCCAGGACTACCTGACATGATGACTCCTTGCTGTCCCCAGTCCATCTGACCGTGCTGCTGCTCCAGTTTCAACTGTTCTGCCTTATTATTATATGACCATGCTGGTCATTTATGAACATTTGAACATCTTGGCCATGTTCTGTTATAATCTCCACCCGGCACAGCCAGAAGAGGACTGGCCACCCCACATGGCCTGGTTCCTCTCTAGGTTTCTTCCTAGGTTTTGGCCTTTCTAGGGAGTTTTTCCTAGCCACCGTGCTTCTACACCTGCATTGCTTGCTGTTTGGGGTTTTAGGCTGGGTTGCTGTACAGCACTTTGAGATATCAGCTGATGTACGAAGGGCTATATAAATAAATTTGATTTGAACTCTACTGAGATGTCAAGTAGGAAAATGCACAACAATGACACACCTGTATGAGTTGGGGTCAGAGTGTTCAGTCATCTGTGTGTCAGAGAGGAAAGCATCATCATCATCGTCGTCGTCATCCTCCTCTCCGCTCTCATCTGAGTCATACAGAGCTCCACTGTCTGACAGGGGCAGGAAGGGCTGGGGGGAGAGGGAGGAGGAGAGGGAGGAGGAGAGGGAGGAGGAGAGAGAGAGAGAGGAGAGGGAGGAGGAGAGGGAGGAGGAGAGAGAGGAGGAGAGAGAGGAGGAGAGAGAGGAGGAGAGAGAGGAGGAGAGAGAGGAGGAGAGGGAGAGAGGAGAGGGAGGAGGAGAGGGAGGAGGAGAGGGAGGAGGAGAGAGAGGAGGAGAGGGAGGAGGAGAGAGAGAGGAGAGGGAGGAGGAGAGGGAGGAGGAGAGAGAGAGGAGGAGAGAGAGGAGGAGAGAGAGAGGAGAGAGAGAGGAGAGGGAGGAGGAGAGAGAGGAGAGGGAGGAGGAGAGAGAGAGGAGAGAGAGGAGAGGGAGGAGGAGAGAGAGAGAGAGAGAGGAGAGCTTATTTGTCAATGGTTTGTCAGTGAGCGTATGTATACAGTGATGATGTGCGGAGCAGCATCACGCCTTACTTTGGCCACAAAGTAGTCCCACATGCTGAGCTCTGGAGGAATGAACTTCTCCCTGTAGGCGGGTCTCTCTGCAGGGACGGGAGGGGGTGTGGCAGGGACCTCCTTTACTGGACGACCAGGAACCAGCATCCTCATATTAAACCGTCGTCTGAGTCGATCCACATCCTCTGCCGGGGGAGGGGCTGGCACGGCTGGGGGAGGGGATGGTGGGTGTGGGAGAGAGATTGTTAGTACATATGGTTTTTTATAGAAACATTTTTACATGACTGCTGCCTTGTAAGAGATGAAGAGGAGTTGATCACTCATCATCGTCTTCATCACCCAGTAGAGGTTAGGGGGTACAGGTGGAAGGCACAGCACCAGGGTTTAGGCTCAATTCCATTTCAATTCAGGAAACAAACTGAATTGACTGAACTGATTATTGACTCCAGCAACCCTGCACAGCATCTGTGTTAGCGTTAGGGCCCAGCGTCTTCCTGGTCAGGTCACATGGTTATGGTAAACTCTGGGCCCAAGACATGGAGAGACACAGAAACACATACAGAGGAGAGCGGACACGACAGACACAGATGTTTTAACACAAACCTGAACCGTTATCCTGGGTGACTATCTCTGGAACCACTGAGACGAGAGACAAACCAAGACAACAGCGTAAGACGCACACAAGACACACACACGCACAACACACACACACACGTACAACACACACACACACACACGTCAGACTACTAGACAATACAGTCAAGGTGATCACAATAACTCATTATACTATATATCATGATGAGACTGGTTAGAATGGTTATGAATGGTTATATGACCAGAGGTTTCTAATAATATTCTAATCAACGTCTGTCTGCTGGTTGAAAGGCTTCTGAGTCCTTGAGGGTAATCTGCATGGCTTGTGACCTGGTATACAACAGAGAGAGACCAAGGACCATTATATCTCAGCTCTCCAGAGGGTGGGTGTATGTGTGGCACCAGCCTCTTTTCCTCCTCTCCTTTCCTGTTCTCTCCTCTCCACATCCTCCCCCACCAGCCTCTTTTCCTCCTATCCCCTCCTCTCCTCTCCGCTGTTCTCTCCTCTCCACATCCTCCCCCACCAGCCTCTTTTCCTCCTATCCTCTCCTCTCCGCTGTTCTCTCCTCTCCACATCCTCCCCCAGCCTCTTTTCCTCCTCTCCTCTCTGCTGTTCTCTCCTCTCCTTTCCGCTGTTCTCTCCTCTCCACATCCTCTTTTCCTCCTCTCCGCTGTTCTCTCCTCTCCCCTCCTCTCCATTCCGCTGTTCTCTCCTCTCCCCTCCGCTGTTCTCTCCTCTCCCCTCCGGGGTTCTCTCCTCTCCCCTCCGGGGTTCTCTCCTCTCCCCTCCGGGGTTCTCTCCTCTCCCCTCCGGGGTTCTCTCCTCTCCCCTCCGGGGTTCTCTCCTCTCCCCTCCGGGGTTCTCTCCTCTCCCCTCTCCCAGCCTCTTTTCCTCCTCTCCTTTCCGCTGTTCTCTCCCCTCCTCTCCATTCCGCTGTTCTCTCCTCTCCCCTCCGCTGTTCTCTACTCTCCACATCCTCTCCCAGCCTCTTTTCCTCTCTCCACTTCTCCACTCCTCCCCCTTTCACCCACATCCTGAAAGAACACTTGACTTCAAAGAAAAGTTATCAAGTCTAAATGTGAACACAAAACCATATTGATTTATTTAACACAATCTGCTAATAATGTCTGATCACTACAGGTTGGTTCCAAAACAGTATTCAGAAGAACTGATATTCAGAATTAGTTTGTCTACCGTCACATCTAATAAGTCATAATAAATATGTTGAATTACAGTTGTGTTGCTTTCATCAAGCACCTAACTACAATACCACAATCACATGCTAGAAACTAACATACTAATGGAGGAACAACATAGTTACTACAGTACACCATAACGGATACTACTGATCCACACTAGATCACCCAGGCAGTGGAGGCTGGTTAGGGGAGGACGGCTCATAGTAAGAGCTGGAATGGAAAAAATGGAATAGAATCAAACACATAGGAACCATTCATTCCGTTCCAGACATTACTATACAGCCCAGTTAGTGTTTTAAAAAATATATATCTTTTTTACATTTATTTAACTAGGCTCAGTTAAGAACAAATTCTTATTTTCAATGACAACCTAGGAACAGTGGGTTAACTGCCTGTTCATGGGCAGAACGACAGATTTGTAACCTTGTCAGCTCCGGGATTTGAACTTGCAACCTTTTGGTTATTAGTCCAATGATCTAACCACTAGGCTACCCTGCCGCCCCATGTACCTGGTTTACCCTTAGCCCAGTGAGTGTACCTGGTTTACCCTTAGTTAAGGCAGACCTATAGCAAAGTGAGTGTACCTGGTTTACCCTTAGTTAAGGCAGACCTATAGCCCAGTGAGTGTACCGGGTTTACCCTTAGTTAAGGCAGACCTATAGCCCAGTGAGTGTATCTGGTTCACCCTTAGTTAAGGCAGACCTATAGCCCAGTGAGTGTACCTGGTTTACCCTTAGCCCAGTGAGTGTACCTGGTTTACCCTTAGTTAAGGCAGACCTATAGCCCAGTGAGTGTACATGGTTTACCCTTAGTTAAGGCAGACCTATAGCCCAGTGAGTGTACCTGGTTTACCCTTAGTTAAGGCAGACCTATAGCACAGTGAGTGTACCTGGTTTACCCTTAGCCCAGTGAGTGTACCTGGTTTACCCTTAGTTAAGGCAGACCTATAGCCCAGTGAGTGTACCTGGTTTACCCTTAGTTAAGGCAGACCTATAGCCCAGTGAGTGTACCTGGTTTACCCTTAGTTAAGGCAGACCTATAGCCCAGTGAGTGTACCTGGTTTACCCTTAGTTAAGGCAGACCTATAGCCCAGTGAGTGTACCGGGTTTACCCTTAGTTAAGGCAGACCTATAGCCCAGTGAGTGTACCTGGTTTACCCTTAGTTAAGGCAGACCTATAGCCCAGTGAGTGTACCTGGTTTACCCTTAGTTAAGGCAGACCTATAGCCCAGTGAGTGTACCTGGTTTACCCTTAGTTAAGGCAGACCTATAGCCCAGTGAGTGTACCGGGTTTACCCTTAGTTAAGGCAGACCTATAGCCCAGTGAGTGTACCTGTGTTGTAACTTTAATGTGTTACAGAGTTAATGTTTAAGTTAATTCATTGAGCTGTATCTAAAGATATTTCTTTACAGTTATTTACATATGTAATTGTATTGGTTTGTATTGAATTACGCTTTTTGACGGCAAGTTCCAGAATGCCTTGCGACAGGAATGAGAGAGATAACGTGCCAATTATGTGCAGGTGCAAAGTGATTGAGAGGACTATAGCCCAGTGAGTGTACCTGGTTTAGCTTCAGTTAAGCCAGGCCTGAAGCACAGTGAGTACCTGGTTTAGCTTCAGTTAAGCCAGGCCTGAAGCACAGTGAGCGTACCTGGTTTAGCTTTAGTTAAGCCAGGCCTGAAGCACAGTGAGCGTACCTGGTTTAGCTTTAGTTAAGCCATGCCTGAAGCACAGTGAGTACCTGGTTTAGCTTCAGTTAAGCCAGGCCTGAAGCACAGTGAGTACCTGGTTTAGCTTTAGTTAAGCCAGGCCTGAAGCACAGTGAGCGTACCTGGTTTAGCTTTAGTTAAGCCAGGCCTGAAGCACAGTGAGCGTACCTGGTTTAGCTTTAGTTAAGCCAGGCCTGAAGCACAGTGAGCGTACCTGGTTTAGCTTTAGTTAAGCCAGGCCTGAAGCACAGTGAGCGTACCTGGTTTAGCTTTAGTTAAGCCAGGCCTGAAGCACAGTGAGTACCTGGTTAAACCTTGCAGTGCATTTCCACATAACACGATGGGGGCGATGAAACAACGGTGCCTCATTAATTTTCAATGGAGGGAAGTGAAGTGGTCGGGGGGAGGGTTGGTGGATGCGAGCATGAATACGGCGGGAACAAAGTTGGCGAAAGCTGAAATGTATGCAAATACTCCGCGATATACCAACGCTATTGACCAATAGAAGTTCACTAAAGCTTCCACCCCCTACTGGATTGGCTGTTGATACCTAGCCTGCTTGCTAGCACCCACATGAGGACAAAGCAAGCATGGCTATCCGAATTATCGTGTTATGTGGAAATGCACGGTTAGTTAACCCAGACCTGAAACACAGTGAGTACCTGGTTTAGACTTAGTCCCTGAGTCAGGTTCAGGGGTCACTGATGATGACGAGTCCGTTCTAGCTTTACCTGCTGCTGCTGCTATGGTGACAGACAGATAGAGATGACACAATGAGATGAGATGGAAAACATGCACACACACCTGCACAAACACACACACTCTGGTGCACGATGAGATGAGACCACAGCACACAATAACAGAGACAGACAGAGATCTATTTCTGTCCGTTCAGAGAACCATGAACCTCCAACGAATAGTATCCTTACAGAAAAGACCAGTTAACTTTCTGAGAAACACAGAGTGGGGAAACCACATTAGTGGCATTTACTGCACTGCAATACCACACCGCAAAACCAGGTCGTTTATCACTGCAAACCCACTGGAGCTCTGTTACTCACAACTAGGTGCTGCTGTGTCCCCTGAATCAGTGTGGAGGGGCTGGGAGACACTGGGGCTGGGGGGAGGACCCTGCTCAGGCCTACCTGCCTCAATATCAACTGGCACAGTGGAGAGGGGAGGAGGAGTTATGTATGTCTGGCTAGTCATGGGAGGGAGGAGGGGCTTGCGTCTGTTTTCCCAGCCTCAGGCATGAGTAAAAAAGGGGGGTGAAACAAGGGAGGGGTTAAGGTAGAATGTTACAGCAGGGGACAGATAG
The DNA here is from genome assembly GCF_002021735.2 of Oncorhynchus kisutch. Taxonomy (NCBI): domain Eukaryota; kingdom Metazoa; phylum Chordata; class Actinopteri; order Salmoniformes; family Salmonidae; genus Oncorhynchus; species Oncorhynchus kisutch. The sequence goes on from NW_022261980.1 coordinate 939,286, forward strand.
GAGAGAGATGAGGGGAGACAGAAAACACAGGACAGAACACAAAGGATAAACAAATGGGTAGAGGAGAGAGGTTGTGAGGTTGAGAGGTTGTGAGGTTGAGAGAGGTATAGAGGAGTAGAGGTATAGAGGAGTAGAGGTAGAGGAGTAGAGGTATAGAGGAGTAGAGGTATAGAGGAGTAGAGGTAGAGGAGTAGAGGTAGAGGAGTAGAGATATAGAGGTAGAGGAGTAGAGGTATAGAGGAGTAGAGGTATAGAGGAGTAGAGGTATAGAGGAGTAGAGGTATAGAGGAGTAGAGGTATAGAGGAGTAGAGGTATAGAGGAGTAGAGGTATAGAGGAGTAGAGGTATAGAGGAGTAGAGGTATAGAGGAGTAGAGGTATAGAGAAAGAGAGAAGTAGCAAGAAAGAAAGAGGTAGAGTGGAGTAGAGGTATAGAGGAGTAGAGGTATAGAGGAGTAGAGGTAGAGGAGAGGAGGTAGAGGAGTAGAGGTATAGAGGAGTAGAGGTATAGAGGAGTAGAGGTATAGAGGAGTAGAGGTATAGAGGAGTAGAGGTATAGAGGGTAGAGGTAGAGGAGTAGAGGTAGAGGAGGAGAGGGTATGAGGAGTAGAGGTATAGAGGAGTAGAGGTATAGAGGAGTAGAGGTATAGAGGAGTAGAGGTATAGAGGAGTAGAGGTATAGAGAAAGAGAGAAGTAGCAAGAAAGAAAGAGGTAGAGTGGAGTAGAGGTAGAGAGGAGTAGAGGTAGAGAGGAGTAGAGGTATAGAGGAGTAGAGGTAGAGGAGTAGAGGTAGAGGAGGAGAGGTAGAGAGAAGGAGGTAGAGAGAAGGAGGTAGAGAGAATGAGAGAGGTAGAGAGGAGTAGAGATAGAGAGAGAAAGAGGTAGAGAGAGAAAGAGAGGTAGAAAGAGAGAAAGAGAGAGAGAGGAGAAAGAGGTAGAGAGAGAAAGAGAGGTAGAGAGAGAGAGAGAAAGAGAGAGAGAAGAAAGAGAGAGAGAGAGAGAGAGAGAGAGGAGGAGAGAGAGAGAGAGAGAAGAGAGAGAAAGAGAGGGAGGTAGAGAGAGAGAGAGAGAGAAAGTAGAGAGAGAGAAGAGGAGAGGAGAGGTAGAGAGAGAGAGAGAGAAAGAGAGGGAGAGAGAGAGAGAGAGAGATAGAGAGAGAGAGGAGGAGAGAGAGAGAGAGAGAGAGAGAGAGAGAGAGAAAGAGAGGTAGAGGAGAGAGAGGAGAGAGGTAGAGAGAGAGAGAGAGAGAGAGAGAGAGGAGGAGGAGAGAGGAGAGAGAGAGAGAGAGAAAGAGAGGAGAGAGAGGAGAGGAGAGAGAGAGAGGTAGAGAGAGAAGAGAGAGGAGAGAGAGAGAGAGAGATAGAGAGGAGAGGTAGAGAGGAGGAGAGAGGTAGAGAGAGAGAGAGAGAGAGAGAGGAGAGAGAGGAGGAGAGAGGTAGAAGGAGAGAGAGGTAGAGAGAGAGAGGTAGAGGAGAGAGGAGAGAGGTAGAGGAGGAGATAGAGGAGAGGAGAGAGGTAGAGAGGAGGTAGAGAGAGGAGAGAGGTAGAGAGGAGGAGAGGTAGAGAGAGGTAGAAAGAAGGTAGAGAGAGGTAGAGAGGAGGTAGAGAGGAGGAGAGAGGTAGAGAGGTAGAAAGAGAGAGAGGAGGTAGAGAGAGGTAGAGAGGAGGAGAGAGGTAGAGAGGGGAGAGAGAGGTAAAGAGAGGTAAAAAGGAGGTAGAGAGAGGAGGTAGAGAGGAGGAGAGAGGTAGAGGAGAGAGGTAGAAAGGAGTAAGAGAGAGGTAAAGAGAGGTAGAATGGAGGTAGAGAGAGGAGAGAGGTAGAGAGAGGAGGAGAGAGGTAGAGAGAAAGAGAGAAAGAGAGGAGGAGAGGAGGATAGAGGTAGAAAGGAGGAGAGGTAGAAAGGAGGAGAGAGGTAGAGGAGGAGAAGAGAGGTAGAGGAGGAGAGAGGTAGAGAGGAGGTAGAGAGGAGGTAGAGAGAGGAGAGAGGTAGAGAGGAGGTAGAGAGGAGGAGAGAGGTAGAGAGAGGTAGAAAGAAGGTAGAGAGAGGTAGAGAGGAGGTAGAGAGGAGGAGAGAGGTAGAGAGGTAGAAAGAGAGAGAGGAGGTAGAGAGAGGTAGAGAGGAGGAGAGAGGTCGAGAGGTAGAGAGAGGAGAGAGGTAAAGAGAGGTAAAAAGGAGGTAGAGAGAGGAGGTAGAGAGGAGGAGAGAGGTAGAGGAGAGAGGTAGAAAGGAGTAAGAGAGAGGTAAAGAGGTAGAATGGAGGTAGAGAGGAGAGAGGTAGAGAGAGGAGGAGAGAGGTAGAGAGGAGGTAGAGAGGAGGAGAGAGGAGGGAGAGAGGAGGTAGAGAGGAGGTAGAGAGGAGGAGAGAGGTAGAGAGAAAGAGAGAAGGAGAGAAGGAGAGAGGTAGAAAGGAGGAGAGGTAGAGGAGAGAGGTAGAGGAGGAGAGAGGTAGAGGAGGAGATAGAGGAGGAGAGAGGTAGAAAGGAGGAAGAGAGAGGTAAAGAGGAGGTAGAGAGAGGTCAGGGGTTACACGCCGAGGGGCGTACTAAGTTACCTGGAGTGATCTCGACGTTCCGTTTCGGTTTGATGATGATTTTAGCCCCACCCCCAAACACGGCCGCCCACATCTTGTTGCTGAGGGGGTGAGCAGCGAGGCGGAATAGTTCGTTGCCAGCGTGCATGCCCAACCCGTGGATGAGCAGGGACAGGTAAACTGCCACCACAGCCTCACACAGCAACACGTTGAGCTTGGGCTGATCCTCGCCCTGAGCTGACTGAACCAGAGCAATCAGAGAGGACACACCTAGAGGAGAGAGGGAAATAGACAGACATATTCATATAATACATTTCATGTAATTACATTTATACAGAACACACTACTGATAGGTAAAATGAAGGCTTGAATAAATATGATGTCTTTGTACAACACAGAACCACATTAGACTGATCTAATGATATTATTAGATAGTTATCTACTACAGAACCACAGTAGACTGATCTAATGATATTATTAGATAGTTCTCTACTACAGAACCACATTAGACTGATCTAATGATATTATTAGATAGTTCTCTACTACAGAACCACATTAGACTGATCTAATGATATTATTAGATAGTTATCTACTACAGAACCACATTAGAGTGATCTAATGATATTATTAGATAGTTATCTACTACAGAACCAGACTCGTGCTGTAATAAGATTCCCGCTACATATTAACAGTGGAGAGATGGCGTGACACATCCATCCATCCCAGCGTCTCCTTCTGTTTTATTCCCCACAGGCTACAGAGCTGCTATTACTGAGTACCATCTGTTTCTCTCACTGTTAGTCATCTTTGTCTCTCTGTTTCTGTCAGTCATCTCTGTCTGTCCTCTCTCTCTCTGTGTTTCTTTCTCCATCTTTATCAGTCCTCTCTCTGTCTGTTCTCTCAATTCAATTATTTTTGTCCTCTCCCTCTCCTCCCTCCCCTTCCCATTCAGCTGTCTGCTCAGACGATCATTTGATAGACATTCATTTACAGAGCTGTGTGTGTACCTGGCCACTGTGTGGGGGCAGAGCTGTGTGTGTACCTGGCCACTGTGTGGGGGCAGAGCTGTGTGTGTACCTGGCCACTGTGTGGGGGCAGAGCTGTGTGTGTACCTGGCCACTGTGTGGGGGGCAGAGCTGTGTGTGTACCTGGCCACTGCGCGGGGGCAGAGCTGTGTGTGTACCTGGCCACTGCGCGGGGGCAGAGGTGGGTGTAGCATGCTCCTCGATGCTCTCGGTGCGTAACCGTCTCCTCTCACTCAGCAGCAGGCCCTGGTACACCATCCCTGTAAACTGATTGGCCTCTGCCTGGCTGCTGCAAGGTACCATGGGAAAGAGCCATGGTCAGGATCAGACAGTCATGACAATTCATCTCAACAGGAAATGACAGTATGAACTCAAACTATAGGTCATCAAAACGTGTGTGTACCTGTAGCTATGGCTGTCACACAGGGCTTGATAGATGCAGGCAGACAGAGAGGCAGCCAGGGTGTGCAGGAGATTCACCTGGAGAGATGAGAGACAAACTATACTCATCTCATGGAGGAACAAACCATTTCTAGATGAATAGCCAACATGAGACTATGACAGAAAGGTCTGCTGTGTGGGGATTTATCTTTGAATGAAGACTCCTTGTGACAATAATTTCTGTTGGCAGTTTAGTAGTGTGTTTTAAATGTGTGATCAGTTTGAACCCCCAGGCTGTCGTACTAACAGACCCATACATACCCTGTCGTCCATGAGGTCAGGGTGTGGAGGCAACTCCATCTGTGTGATGGTGTGAAGGATGTCATGGATGTGGTTGCTAAGGTGGAGGACAGGGTTGGAGATCACTGTCTTGGTGGTGGCGATACTGGCTGAGAGGAGGGGGAGGGTGGTGGGGAGGGGCAGGGGGGACTGGAGCTGTTTCACTGTAGTCTCCTGGAGGGGAGGAGAGGGGAGAATAAGAGAAAGGAGAGACAAGGGGAGGAGAAGAGCAAGAATATATCAGAGAGTTGATACGGGGAGGGAGGGAGAGACAGAGAGACAGAGAGACAGAGAGAGAGAGAGAGAGAGAGAGAGAGAGAGAGAGAGAGAGACCTGTGTGTGTGTGTGTTTCTTCAGCACCTACCTGTTGGCTCTCTTGCAGCAGGAAGATGAGCTCCATGCGTACTGAGGTGACCCCCCCTCCCTTGGCTCCGTGCAGGCTGCAGTAGGACAGGAAGACTCGGAGCAGAGCCTGGTTCTTCCTCAGCCACGCCTTCCTCCTCTCAGCATGAAGCTGCTTGGCTGCGAGACGCCTACGCCCCAGCTGGTGGCGCTCATACGCCCCCGCCTCCGTACCCCCGCCACCCCCCAGGGACTCCTCAAACACGTCCTCTACTCCTCCATCATCCCATCTCTCCAGCTCCTGGCTCTCCTCCTTCCCCGTCACCTGAAGAAGAGAAGAGGACATTGGGTTTGATCTTGAAGCTGTTCTGGTACTGTAGCAGTAATAGTTACAGGAAATACTGTTTAATTCAACTCTATCCAGTTCTGGTACAGTATGTCTGATGATACGTGGTGGTTAGGATCTAGGTGACATGGTTGGGGTCAATTACATTTCAATACAGTCAATTCAGGAAGTAAACTGACATTTTGGGAAAGTTAGCAGAAATGTGCAACCCTCTGAGTGTCCTTTAAAGGGAGCTGTGTACCTTGTAGTGGCAGATGAAGTGTGTGTGTGTGTGTGTGTACCTTGCAGTGGCAGATGAAGTGTGTGTGTGTGTGTACCTTGTAGTTGCAGATGAAGTGTGTGTGTGTGTGTGTGTACCTTGTAGTTGCAGATGAAGTGTGTGTATGTGTACCTTGCAGTGGCAGATGGTGTGTATGTGTACCTTGTAGTGGCAGATGCAGTGTGTGTGTAACTTGTAGTGGCAGATGGTGTGTGTGTGTGTACCTTGTAGTGGCAGATGGTGTGTGTGTACCCTGTAGAGACAGATGGTGTGTGTGTGTACCTTGTGGTGGCAGATGGTGTGTGCGTGTACCTTGTAGTGGCAGATGGTGTGTGTGTGAACCCTGTAGTGGCAGATGGTGTGTGTACCTTGTAGTAGCAGATGGTGTGTGTACCTTGTAGTGGCAGATGGTGTATGTGTGTACCGTGTTGTGGCAGATGGTGTGTGTGTACCTTGTAGTGGCAGATGGTTTGTGTGTGTGTACCTTGTAGTGGCAGATGGTGTGTGTGTGTGTGCCTTGTAGTGGCAGATGGTGTGTGTGTGTGTGTGCCTTGTAGTGGCAGATGGTGTGTGTGTGTGCCTTGTAGTGGCAGATGGTGTGTGTGTACCTTGTAGTGGCAGATGGTGTGTACCTTGTAGTAGCAGATGGTGTGTGTACCTTGTAGTAGCAGATGGTGTATGTGTGTGTACCTTGTAGTGGCAGATGGTGTATGTGTGTACCTTGTAGTGGCAGATGGTTTGTGTGTGTACCTTGTAGTGGCAGATGGTGTGTGTGTGTGTGCCTTGTGGTGGCGGATGGTGTGTGTGTGTACCTTGTAGTGGCAGATGGTGTGTGTGTGTGCCTTGTAGTGGCAGACGGTGTGTGTGTGCCTTGAAGTGGCAGATGGTGTGTGTGCGTACCTTGTAGTGGCAGATGGTGTGTGTGTGTGCCTTGTAGTGGCAGATGGTGTGTGTGTGTGTGCCTTGTAGTGGCAGATGGTGTGTGTGTGTGCCTTGTAGTGGCAGATGGTGTGTGTGTGTGTGCCTTGTAGTGGCAGATGGTGTGTGTGCGTACCTTGTAGTGGCAGATGGTGTGTGTGTGTGCCTTGTAGTGGCAGATGGTGTGTGTGTGTGTGCCTTGTAGTGGCAGATGGTGTGTGTATACCTTGTAGTAGCAGATGGTGTGTGTGTACCTTGTAGTGGCAGATGGCGTGTGTGTACCTTGTTGTGGCAGATGGTGTGTGTGTACCTTGTAGTGGCAGATGGTTTGTGTGTGCGTGCCTTGTAGTGGCAGATGGTGTGTGTGTGTGTGCCTTGTAGTGGCAGATGGTGTGTGTGTGCCTTGTAGTGGCAGATGGTGTGTGTGTGTGTGCCTTGTAGTGGCAGATGGTGTGTGTGTACCTTGTAGTGGCAGATGGTGTATGTGTGTGCCTCATAGTGGCAGATGGTGTGTGTGTGTACCTCGTAGTGGCAGATGGTGTGTGTGTGTGTGCCTTGTAGTGGCAGATGGTGTGTGTGTACATTGTAGTGGCAGATGGTGTATGTGTGTGCCTCATAGTGGCAGATGGTGTGTGTGTGTACCTCGTAGTGGCAGATGGTGTGTGTGTACCTTGTGGTGGTAGATGGTGTGAGTGTGTACCTTCTAGTGGCAGATGGTGTATGTGTGTACCTTGTTGTGGCAGATGGTGTGTGTGTGTGTACCTTGTAGTGGCAGATGGTGTGTGTGTGTACCTTGTAGTGGCAGATGGTGTGTGTGTGCCTTGTAGTGGCAGATGGTGAGTGTGTGTACCTTGTAGTGGCAGATGGTGTGTGTGTACCTTGTAGTGGCAGATGGTGTGTGTGTACCTTGTAGTTGCAGATGGTGTGCGTGTGTACCTTGTAGTGGCAGATGGCTGCGTGTGTACCTTGTAGTGGCAGATGGTGTGTGTGTGTACCTTGTAGTGGCAGATGGTGTGTGTGTACCTTGTAGTGGCATGTGATGTGTGTGTGCCTTGTAGTGGCAGATGGTGTGTGTGTGTGCCTTGTAGTGGCAGATGGTGTGTGTGTACCTTGTTGTGGCAGATGGTGCGTGTGTACCTTGTAGTGGCAAATGATGTGTGTGTGCCTTGTGGTGGCAGATGGTGTGTGTGTGACCTTGTTGTGGCAGATGGTGCGTGTGTACCTTGTAGTGGCAGATGGTTTGTGTGTGTGTACCTTGTAGTGGCAGATGGTGTGTGTGTGTACCTTGTGGTGGAAGATGGTGTGTGTACCTTGTAGTTGCATATGATGTGTGTGTGTACCTTGTAGTGGTAGATGGTGTGAGTGTGTACCTTCTAGTGGCAGATGGTGTATGTGTGTACCTTGTTGTGGCAGATGGTGTGTGTGTGTGTACCTTGTAGTGGCAGATGGTGTGTGTGCGCCTTGTAGTGGCAGATGGTGAGTGTGTGTACCTTGTAGTGGCAGATGGTGAGTGTGTGTACCTTGTAGCGGCAGATGGCTGTGTGTGTACCTTGTAGTAGCAGATGGTGTGTGTGTGCCTTGTAGTGGCAGATGGTGTGTGTGTACCTTGTAGTGGCAGATGGTGTGTGTGTACCTTGTAGTGGCATATGATGTGTGTGTGCCTTGTAGTGGCAGATGGTGTGTGTACCTTGTTGTGGCAGATGGTGCGTGTGTACCTTGTAGTGGCAGATGGTGTGTGTGTGTACCTTGTAGTGGCAGATGGTGTGTGTGTGTGTGTGTGTGCCTTGTAGTGGCAGATGGTGTGTGTGTGTACCTTGTAGTGGCAGATGGTGTGTGTGTGTGTACCTTGTAGTGGCAGATGGTGTGTGTGTGTGTACCTTGTAGTGGCAGATGGTGTGTGTGTGTGTACCTTGTAGTGGCAGATGGTGTGTGTGTGTGTACCTTGTAGTTGCATATGGTGTGTGTGTGTACCTTGTGGTGACAGATGGTGTGTGTGTGTGTACCTTGTAGTGGTGAGTGTGTGTACCTTGTAGTGGCAGATGGTGTGTGTGTACCTTGTAGTGGCAGATGGTGTGTGTGTACCTTGTAGTTGCAGATGGTGTGTGTGTACCTTGTAGTGGCAGATGGCTGTGTGTGTACCTTGTAGTGGCAGATGGTGTGTGTGTACCTTGCAGTGACAGATGGTGTGTGTGTACCTTGTAGTGGCATATGATGTGTGTGTGCCTTGTAGTGGCAGATGGTGTGTGTGTACCTTGTTGTGGCAGATGGTGCGTGTGTACCTTGTAGTGGCAGATGGTTTGTGTGTGTGTGTACCTTGTAGTGGCAGACGGTGTGTGTGTGTGTGTGTGCCTTGTAGTGGCAGATGGTGTGTGTGTGTACCTTGTAGTGGCAGATGGTGTGTGTGTGTGTGTGTACCTTGTAGTGGCAGATGGTGTGTGTGTGTGTGTACCTTGTAGTGGCAGATGGTGTGTGTGTGTACCTTGTAGTTGCATATGGTGTGTGTGTGTACCTTGTGGTGGCAGATGGTGTGTGTGTGTGTACCTTGTAGTGGTGAGTGTGTGTACCTTGTAGTGGCAGATGGTGTGTGTGTACCTTGTAGTTGCAGATGGTGTGTGTGTGTGTGTGTACCTTGTAGTGGCAGATGGCTGTGTGTGTACCTTGTAGTGGCAGATGGTGTGTGTGTACCTTGCAGTGGCAGATGGTGTGTGTGTACCTTGTAGTGGCATATGATGTGTGTGTGCCTTGTAGTGGCAGATGGTGTGTGTGTACCTTGTAGTGGCAGATGGTGTGTGTGTACCTTGTAGTGGCATATGATGTGTGTGTGCCTTGTAGTGGCAGATGGTGTGTGTGTACCTTGTTGTGGCAGATGGTGCGTGTGTACCTTGTAGTGGCAGATGGTTTGTGTGTGTGTGTACCTTGTAGTGGCAGATGGTGTGTGTGTGTGTGTGTGCCTTGTAGTGGCAGATGGTGTGTGTGTGTACCTTGTAGTGGCAGATGGTGTGTGTGTGTGTACCTTGTAGTGGCAGATGCTGTGTGTGTGTGTACCTTGTAGTGGCAGATGGTGTGTGTGTGTGTATCTTGTAGTGGCAGATGGTGTGTGTGTGTACCTTGTAGTGGCAGATGGTGTGTGTGTACCTTGTAGTTGCAGATGCGGTGCATGGCCCCTATCTCCTTCTCTAACCAGCTGTAAAGCTGAAAGCGCAGCTTCCCTCCGTCCACCTCATAGCCCGTAGCTAACGTCCTGAGCTCTGTCATCAGTATCTTCAGACACGCTCTGAACTTCAGCTGCTCTGCGATCACGTCCACCTCAGACTCACCCTGAGAGCAGAGATGGTTCTGGAAATATGTAGCACTTAACTGTCATAATAACTCTATATTAACAGTGTCATACCTATATAATATTCTTACAGAATAAATCCTATTTTTAATTAGACTGATACATATGATATTTTCAATAAACAAGAAAATTCTTTATGGTGTTAAAAAATGAACTGATCTTTTTGGATGATACGTTAACAGACAAGGAACTCCCAACACGACATTATCCACCATCACAGAGCTTATGTATCAACTCGCTTTTCTTTTAAAGTAATCAGTCGCCAGCCCTACCTGAGAGTCCTCTCTCTGCAGCCCAGGTGGTCTCACCCCCCCAGACCCCTCGTCAGCTTTGGTCTCCACATCAGTCTTCTTCATTGTCAGACCACCATCAGTATCATCTTCATCGTTCTTATCATCTCCCCAGTCCAGCTGGAGTCCATCGTCCTCCACTTTGACCAGAGGCTGGCTCCAGTCCAGTGTGGCTGAGCTCTCCTCTGTACCCCAGGCAGGATTGGCCTTAACTGGGGCAGGAGAGGCCCAGTCCAGGGCCCCCTGGTTCCCATTCTCCAGGGTCAGGCTAGAGCTGACGTTGGCCATGGAAGAGCCTTTACTTAGGGGGGACGAGGAGACTGACTTCTTGGTCACCTTGGGGATCTTAGAGAGCACCTCCAGGGCAAGCACTGGACAGCCCACCTTTATTACAAAACAGAATAACTCTATTAGTAACATTAGTAAGTAGCTTCCACGAGTCAAAACCGCTCATATGGCAGACGCCTCCTGTTTCTGTATGGTGAGGCAGCTTGATGTACTGTAAAACCCCCTGGACAGGACACTAGTCTATCTCCTGTTTCTGTAGGGTGAGGCAGCTTGATGTACTGTAAAACCCCCTGGACAGGACACTAGTCTATCTCCTGTTTCTGTATGGTGAGGCAGCTTGATGTACTGTAACGCCCCCTGGACAGGACACTAGTCTATCTCCTGTTTCTGTAGGGTGAGGCAGTTTGATGTACCAGTACACCCCCTGGACAGGACACTAGTCTATCTCCTGTTTCTGTAGGGTGAGGCAGTTTGATGTACTGTAACACCCCCTGGACAGGACACTAGTCTATCTCCTGTTTCTGTATGGTGAGGCAGTTTGATGTACTGTAACACCCCCTGGACAGGACACTAGTCTATCTCCTGTTTCTGTAGGGTGAGGCAGCTTGATATACTGTAAAACCCCCTGGACAGGACACTAGTCTATCTCCTGTTTCTGTAGGGTGAGGCAGTTTGATGTACCAGTACACCCCCTGGACAGGACACTAGTCTATCTCCTGTTTCTGTAGGGTGAGGCAGTTTGATGTACTGTAACACCCCCTGGACAGGACACTAGTCTATCTCCTGTTTCTGTATGGTGAGGCAGTTTGATGTACTGTAACACCCCCTGGACAGGACACTAGTCTATCTCCTGTTTCTGTATGGTGAGGCAGCTTGATGTACTGTAAAACCCCCTGGACAGGACACTAGTCTATCTCCTGTTTCTGTAGGGTGAGGCAGTTTGATGTACTGTAACACCCCCTGGACAGGACACTAGTCTATCTCCTGTTTCTGTAGGGTGAGGCAGTTTGATGTACTGTAAAACCCCCTGGACAGGACACTAGTCTATCTCCTGTTTCTGTATGGTGAGGCAGTTTGATGTACTGTAACACCCCCTGGGCAGGACACTAGTCTATAGCAGGGCCTTACCCCCAATATATCTCTTTATTAGTAACATTACTTTCAGATGAATTAACTTATCCTTTATTTATAAAAGGTGAGAAAAATGATACTTATCTTAAAATACTGTTAGTATACAATGACTATAGTTTTTAATGCCGTGCCACATTACACCTTATAATAAGTGCTATACTACAGCCGTGGCCAAAGGTTTTGAGAATGATACAAATATTAACTTTCCCAAAGTTTGCTGCTTCAGTGTCTTCAGATATTTTAGTCAGTTACTATGGAATACTGAAGTATAATTAAGAGCATTTCATAAGTGTCAAAGGCTTTTATTGACAATTACATGAAGTTGATGCAAAGAGTCAATATTTGCAGTGTTGACCCTTCTCTTTCAAGACCTCTGCAATCTGCCCTGGCATGCTGTCAATTAACTTCTGGGCCACATCCTGACTGATGGCAGCCCATTCTTGCATAATCAATGCTTGGAGTTTGCCAGAATTTGTGTGTTTTTGTTTGTCCACCCACCTCTTGAGGATTGACCACAAGTTCTCAATGGGATTAAGGTCTGGGGAGTTTCCTGGCCATGGACCCAAAATATCGATGTTTTATTCCCTGAGACAATTAGTTGTCACTTTAGCTTATGGCAAGGTGCTCCATCATGCTGGAAAAGGCATTGTTCGTCACCAAACTGTTCCTGGATGGTTGGGAGAAGTTGCTCTCGGAGGATGTGTTGGTACCATTCTTTATTCATGGCTGTGTTCTTAGGCAAAATTGTGAGTGAGCCCACTCCCTTGGCTGAGAAGCAACCCCACACATGAATGGGCTCAGGATACTTTACTGTTGGCATGACACAGGACTGATGGTAGCACTCTCCTTGTCTTCTCCGGACAAGCTTTTTTCCGGATGCCCCAAACAATCGGAAAGGGGATTCATCAAAGAAAATGACTTTACCCCAGTCCTCAGCAGTCCAATCCCTGTACCTTTTGCAGAATATCAGTCTGTCCCAGATGTTTTTCCTGGTGAGAAGTGGCTTCTTTGCTGCCCTTCTTGACACCAGAACATCCTCCAAAAGTCTTCGCCTCACTGTGCGTGCAGATGCACTCACACCTGCCTGCTGCCATTCCTGAGCAAGCTCTGTACTGGCGGTGCCCCGATCCCGCAACTGAATCAACTTTAAGAGACGGTCCTGTCGCTTGCTGGACATTCTTGGACATCCTTCTTCACAGCAATTGAAACGCTCTCCTTGAAGTTCTTGATGATCCGATAAATGGTTGATTTAGGTGCAATCTTACTGGCAGCAATATCCTTGCCTGTGAAGCCCGTTTTTGCATAAAGCAATGATGACGGCACATGTTTCCTTGCAGGTAACCATGGTTGACAGAGGAAGAACAATAATTCCTAGCACCACCCTCCTTTTGAAGCTTCCAGTCTGTTATTCAAGCTCAAATCTGCATGACAGAGTCCTCGTCAACACTCACACCTGTGTTAACGAGAGAATCACTGACATGTCAGCTGGTCCTTTTGTGGCAGGGCTGAAATGCAGTGGAAATGTTTTTTGGAGATTCAGTTCATTTGCATGGCAAAGAGGGACTTTGCAATTAATTGCAATTCCTCTGATCACTCTTCATAACATTCTGGAGTATATGCAAATTAACATCATACAAACTGAGGCAGCAGACTTTGTGAAAATTTATATTTGTGTCATTCTCAAAACCTTTGGCCACGACTGTACAGGTATAATACAATATCGTTTTTTAAGTTGTCAACTTTGTGTTATCTTCGATGCTTCTAAATGCATTGTATCCATGTGTGGTTGAATTGTGTTATTAAATGATTGATTAAAACAAATCAAAGACCTTGAAGTGTGCGTTGGCGGTGGTGAAGAAGAGTTTGCGTTCGATGAGGTTGATCTCGTCGACGCTGCTCTTCTCCGAGGTGAGGCCTAGTGATGATGTCACAGCACCCTCAGGGGACGCATAGTGACGGCGGATGATCAGGGGGTGTGTCCTCAGGTAGTTATAGAAACTAAATACCACTGGGTTACACGACTTCACCATCACATCTGGGGGAGAGGGGGGGGGGGGGGGGGGTAGAGAGGAGAAAAAGGGAGAGAGAGAGAAGGGGAGGGAGGGGGAGAGAAGGGGAGGGATAGGGAGAGAAGGGGGAGGGGAGGGATAGGGAGAAAGTAAGAGGTAGATAGAGGTCAATGCAAATCAATCCAGTTAGAATATAGCATCAGCACTCAGCTGAAACATCCCTGTCCTCTCTGAGGGTGTGATCTACCACCATGCTTTCTCACCTGGGTTCTCATCATCCTCTTTGGGGATGCACTCTAGCAGTGTGTCCAGAGCCTTGGTGTAGTCCTTCATGATCCAGAAGGCTATGCTGCGTAGGAATGGGTCCGGGTGTAGTTTGGTGCAGTGGTACCCTGACCCGTCCCTCTGGCAGCCCAAAACCTTCTCATACAGGATGGCTTGGCAGGTGGAACTGCTCTCATAGTCAGCCTCGTACAGCCTGGCTACTACCATGGCCAACTGGATATCTTCCATCTTCTCCAAGCACACCTAGAGAAGAGGGACAGTTACAGGAGAGGAGAAAGAGGACAGTACAGTTAGAGTAGAGGACAGTTAGAGTAGAGGACAGTACAGTTAGAGTAGAGGACAGTACAGTTAGAGTAGAGAACAGTACAGTTAGAGTAGAGGACAGTACAGTTAGAGTAGAGGACAGTACAGTTAGAGTAGAGGACAGTACAGTTAGAGTAGAGGACAGTACAGTTAGAGTAGAGGACAGTACAGTTAGAGTAGAGGACAGTTAGAGTAGAGGACAGTACAGTTAGAGTAGAGGACAGTACAGTTAGAGTAGAGGACAGTACAGTTAGAGTAGAGGACAGTTAAAGTTGGCCTGTGTTCCATAAGGAATATACATTGCCTTGCAAAAGTATTCACCCCCCTTTTTTTACTAAGCAAGTCAGTTAAGAACAAATTCTTATTTTCAATGACGGCCTCGGAACAGTGGGTTAACTGCCTGTTCAGGGGCAGAACGACAGATTTGTACCTTGTCAACTCGGGGATTTGAACTTGCAACCTTTTGGTTACTAGTCCAACGCGCTAACCACCTTGACATTTTTCCTATTTTGTTGCATTACAAAATGGACTTAAATGGATTTTTAATGTAATGGACATACAAAATAGTCCAAATTTGTGAAGTGAAATGAAAAAAAATGAGCTGTTTCAAAAATGTATAAAAAATTAAAAAGGGAAAAGTGGTGCGTGCATATGTATTCACCCCCTTTGCCCCTAAATAAGATCTGGTGCAACCAATTACCTTCAGAAGTCACATAATTAGTTAAATAAAGGCCACCTGTGTGCAATCTAAGTGTCACATGATATGTCACATGATCTCAGTATGTATTTTTACACACCTGTTCAGAAAGGCCCCAGAGTCTGCAATACAACTAAGCAAGGGGCACCACCAAGCAAGCAACACTATGAAGACCAAGGAGCTCTCCAAACAGGTCAGGGACAAAGTTGTGGAGAAGTACAGATCGGGGTTGGGTTATAAAAAAATATCTGAAACTTTGAGCATCCCACAGAGCATCATTAAATCCATTATTAAACAATTTAAAGAAAATGGCACCACAACAAACCTGCCAAGAGAGGGCCGCCCACCAAAACTCACAGACCAGGCAAGGAGGGCATTAATCAGAGAGGCAATAAAGAGACAAAAGATAACCCTGAAGGAGCTGCAAAGCTCCACTGCAGAGATTGGAGTATCTGTCCATAGGACCACTAAGCTGTACACGCCACAGAGCTGGGCTTTACGGAAGAGTGGCCAGGCCAGAAAAAAGCCCATGCTTAAAAAAAAATAAGCAAACATGTTTGGTGTTCGCCAAAACGCATGTGGGAGACGCCCCAAACATATGGAAGAAGAAGGTACTCTGGTCAGATGAAACTAAAATTGAGCTTTTTGGCTATCAAGGAAAATGTTATGTCTGGCACAAACAAACACCTCTCATCACCCCGAGAACACCATCCCCACAGTGAAGCATGGTGGTGGCAGCATCATGCTGTTGGGATGGTCTTCATAGGCAGGGACTGGGAAACTGGTCAGAATTGAAGGAATGCTGGATGGCGCTAAATACATAGAAATTCTTGAGGGAAACCTGTTTCAGTATTTCAGAGATTTGAGACTGGGACAGAGGTTCACCTTCCAGCAGGACATTGGCCCTATGCATACTGCTAAAGCAACACTCGAGTGGTTTAAGGGGAACATTTAAATGTCTTGGAATGGCCTAGTCAAAGACATGTCCCAAGAGGCTTGCAGCTGTAATTGCTGCAAAAGGTGGGTCTACAAGTATTGATTTGGGGGGGGGATGAATAGTTATGCACGCTCAAGTTCAGTTTTTTGTCTTATTTCTCGTTTGTTTCACAATAAAAAATACTTTGCATCTTCAAAGTGGTTGGCATGTTGTGTAAATCAAATGATACAACCCCCCCAAAAATCTATTTTAATTCCAGGTTGTAAAGCAAGGGGTGAACACTTTCGCAAGCCACCGTAAAGGTAAGGTAAGTAAGTGACAGTTAGAGTAGTGGACAGTTAGAGTTGTCCTGTGTTCCTTTAGGAATTTAAAGGCCTAGTAGAGGAGAGGATACTTAGAGGAGAGGACACAGAGGAGAGGATACTTAGAGGAGAGGACACAGAGGAGAGGACACAGAGGAGAGGACACAGAGGAGAGGACACAGAGGAGAGGACACTTAGAGGAGAGGACACAGAGGACACTTAGAGGAGAGGACACAGAGGAGAGGACACAGAGGAGAGGACACTAAGAGGAGAGGACACTAAGAGGAGAGGACACTAAGAGGAGAGGACACTAAGAGGAGAGGACACTAAGAGGAGAGGACACTAAGAGGAGAGGACACTAAGAGGAGAGGACACTAAGAGGAGAGGACACTAAGAGGAGAGGACACTAAGAGGAGAGGACACTAAGAGGAGAGGACACTAAGAGGAGAGGACACTAAGAGGAGAGGACACTAAGAGGAGAGGACACTTAGAGGAGAGGACACTTAGAGGAGAGGACACTTAGAGGAGAGGACACTTAGAGGAGAGGATACTTAGAGGAGAGGACACAGAGGAGAGGACACAGAGGAGAGGACACAGAGGAGAGGACACAGAGGAGAGGACACTTAGAGGAGAGGACACAGAGGACACTTAGAGGAGAGGACACAGAGGAGAGGACACAGAGGAGAGGACACTAAGAGGAGAGGACACTAAGAGGAGAGGACACTAAGAGGAGAGGACACTAAGAGGAGAGGACACTAAGAGGAGAGGACACTAAGAGGAGAGGACACTAAGAGGAGAGGACACTAAGAGGAGAGGACACTAAGAGGAGAGGACACTAAGAGGAGAGGACACTAAGAGGAGAGGACACTAAGAGGAGAGGACACTAAGAGGAGAGGACACTTAGAGGAGAGGACACTTAGAGGAGAGGACACTTAGAGGAGAGGACACTTAGAGGAGAGGACACTTAGAGGAGAGGACACTTAGAGGAGAGGACACTTAGAGGAGAGGACACTTAGAGGAGAGGACAGTAAGAGGAGAGGACAGTTAGAGGAGAGAGGACAGTAAGAGGAGAGGACAGTAAGAGGAGTGGACAGTAAGAGGAGTGGACAGTAAGAGGAGTGGACAGTTAGAGGAGAGGACAGTTAGAGGAGAGGACAGTAAGAGGAGAGGACAGTAAGAGGAGAGGACAGTAAGAGGAGAGGACAGTAAGAGGAGAGGACAGTTAGAGGAGAGGACAGTTAGAGGAGAGGACAGTAAGAGGAGAGGACAGTTAGAGGAGAGGACAGTAAGAGGAGAGGACAGTTAGAGTAGTGGACAGTTAGAGGAGAGGACACTTAGAGGAGAGGACACTTAGAGGAGAGGACAGTAAGAGGAGAGGACAGTAAGAGTAGGGTAGAGTTCTGTGAAGCCACACCAGGCACTGTCCACACATCAAGCAGGTTCTACATGTGCAGGGTTTGTAACATAGACTTACTAAGAAACCTGACAACCATAGATGTATTCAGGGTCTGTCTCTTACTGGACTAAAAACGCTGTTCAACGGCAAATCAAGGTTCAAGGTTTAGACTGTTTGCTAAAAGTGACTAAACAGTAAGACTCATGGCTAAGACAGACTAAAATGATGAACGTGTGATCTAGTGTTCTCCTCAATGATGACCTTTTGAACCGACTGTCTGGTAAACTATCCCCAAACACTTACAGTAGGAACCCATTCCCCCTCTAGGCAGTGTCCTGCTATCAGCATGTTGAGACTGTGCTGTTGCACCCTCCGCCCAAGGTAAAGTAACCCCAACATTTACGTAGCTAACCATCCTCACAACCTTATCTTTCAGGTTTAGACTAGACCATTAACACACACAGCTGTAGAGTCTCACGTCATTGACACACCTCCTAGTTGACTTCCATAAACATTGGTCTGTGCCAGGTTTCCATGGCGAGGACAATGTCACAACAACAGACACAATACAGGTGCAGCTGAAGTAGGTCTAAACTAGGAACAGACTGTGTGTGTGTGTCTGTGTCTCTGTGTGTGTGTGTGTCTGTCTGTCTGTCTCTGTGTGTGTGTGTGTCTGTGTGTGTGTCTGTGTCTCTGTGTGTGTGTCTGTCTGTCTGTGTGTCTCTGTGTGTGTGTCTGTGTGTCTGCGTGTGTGTCTGTGTCTCTGTGTGTGTGTGTGTGTGTGTGTGTGTGTGTGTGTCTGTGTGTGTCTGTGTGTGTGTGTCTGTGTGTGTGTGCCTGTGTGTGTGTGCCTGTGTGTGTGTGTCTGTGTGTCTGTGTGTGTGTGTGTGTGTGTGTGTGTGTGTGTGTGTGTGTGTGTGTGTGTGTGTGTGTGTCTGTGTTTCCCAGACCTCGATGGCGTCTTTCAGGGAGCCAGCCAGCAGGAAGAAGGCAGCAGCCTGTTCAAAGCGCTGTTTCCCCAGCAGAGAGAAAGCGTTCTTCAGAGCTGCTTTACGCCAGCGGTCCTCACTGAAGTTATTCTTAAAGAACACCGTCATCTTCTCATCACGCTGAGACCTAGAGGAGAGGAGGAGGAGAATATAATATACATTATTTACCTACTGTACATGATTCATGTTATAGAGTTCTGACACATGGATAAACATAACATGTGGATTTTAAAGAAAGGTCCAGGAGAGGTGAATAACTAAACAAAAAGGTGAGACAAAACAAACTGATCTGGGATCAGGCAAGAGGTCCAGGTGTGTTCCAGGTGTGTTACCTGAACAGGCCCCAGAGAACAGCCTTCTTCTTCATGGCCAGGTAGAACAGAGCTGCATCTAAAGGATCGTTGTTCCTCTGGAACGCTGCTTTACCCACCTACACACAGATCAACCAATCAAACCATGAAGACCAACCAATCAATCAATGATAGGAGTTCAGGCCACACCACATCATCCCCTACCTTCTCCACCATCCTGCGTAGTGTGTTGATGTTGCGTATCCACCAGCCCACCCCTACAGCCCGTAGCTCAGACCACTGAGGGTCTCCTCTCTGCATGGCCGGGATCATATTCAACATCTCCTCCTCAGCCTCCGAGTGGAACGCCCACGCAAAGTGACACGTAGACAGACCTGGGGGGAGACAGGTGACTGTGTTCAGAGAGGAGAGAAAAGGTTGCTTTGCTTCAGTGCTTGATTGTTGACTGTTGTGTGCTTTAGTAAAACATACAAAAAGGGAGGGAACAGGGCCCAGAGAGAGAGACAACATATCTGGACCTGGGAGGGAACAGGGCCCAGAGAGAGAGACAACATATCTGGACCTGGGAGGGAACAGGGCCCAGAGAGAGACAACATATCTGGACCTGGGAGGGAACAGGGCCCAGAGAGAGACAACATATCTGGACCTGGGAGGGAACAGGGCCCAGAGAGAGACAACATATCTGGACCTGGGAGGGAACAGGGCCCAGAGAGAGACAACATATCTGGACCTGGGAGGGAACAGGGCCCAGAGAGAGACAACATATCTGGACCTGGGAGGGAACAGGGCCCAGAGAGAGACAACATATCTGGACCTGGAAGGGAACAGGGCCGAGAGAGAGACAACATATCTGGACCTGGGAGGGAACAGGGCCCAGAGAGAGACAACATATCTGGACCTGGGAGGGAACAGGGCCCAGAGAGAGACAACATATCTGGACCTGGAAGGGAACAGGGCCCAGAGAGAGACAACATATCTGGACCTGGGAGGGAACAGGGCCCAGAGAGAGACAACATATCTGGACCTGGGAGGGAACAGGGCCCAGAGAGAGACAACATATCTGGACCTGGAAGGGAACAGGGCCCAGAGAGAGACAACATATCTGGACCTGGAAGGGAACAGGGCCCAGAGAGAGACAACATATCTGGACCTGGGAGGGAACAGGGCTCAGAGAGAGACAACATATCTGGACCTAGAAGGGAACAGGGCCCAGAGAGAGACAACATATCTGGACCTGGAAGGGAACAGGGCTCAGAGAGAGACAACATATCTGGACCTGGAAGGGAACAGGGCCCAGAGAGAGACAACATATCTGGACCTGGAAGGGAACAGGGCCCAGAGAGAGACAACATATCTGGACCTGGAAGGGAACAGGGCCCAGAGAGAGACAACATATCTGGACCTGGAAGGGAACAGGGCCCAGAGAGAGACAACATATCTGGACCTGGGAGGGAACAGGGCTCAGAGAGAGACAACATATCTGGACCTAGAAGGGAACAGGGCCCAGAGAGAGACAACATATCTGGACCTGGAAGGGAACAGGGCTCAGAGAGAGACAACATATCTGGACCTGGGAGGGAACAGGGCCCAGAGAGAGACAACATATCTGGACCTGGGAGGGAACAGGGCCCAGAGAGAGACAACATATCTGGACCTGGGAGGGAACAGGGCCCAGAGAGAGACAACATATCTGGACCTGGAAGGGAACAGGGCCGAGAGAGAGACAACATATCTGGACCTGGGAGGGAACAGGGCCCAGAGAGAGACAACATATCTGGACCTGGGAGGGAACAGGGCCCAGAGAGAGACAACATATCTGGACCTGGAAGGGAACAGGGCCCAGAGAGAGACAACATATCTGGACCTGGGAGGGAACAGGGCCCAGAGAGAGACAACATATCTGGACCTGGGAGGGAACAGGGCCCAGAGAGAGACAACATATCTGGACCTGGAAGGGAACAGGGCCCAGAGAGAGACAACATATCTGGACCTGGAAGGGAACAGGGCCCAGAGAGAGACAACATATCTGGACCTGGGAGGGAACAGGGCTCAGAGAGAGACAACATATCTGGACCTAGAAGGGAACAGGGCCCAGAGAGAGACAACATATCTGGACCTGGAAGGGAACAGGGCTCAGAGAGAGACAACATATCTGGACCTGGAAGGGAACAGGGCCCAGAGAGAGACAACATATCTGGACCTGGAAGGGAACAGGGCCCAGAGAGAGACAACATATCTGGACCTGGAAGGGAACAGGGCCCAGAGAGAGACAACATATCTGGACCTGGGAGGGAACAGGGCCCAGAGAGAGACAACATATCTGGACCTGGAAGGGAACAGGGCCCAGAGAGAGACAACATATCTGGACCTGGAAGGGAACAGGGCCCAGAGAGAGACAACATATCTGGACCTGGGAGGGAACAGGGCTCAGAGAGAGACAACATATCTGGACCTAGAAGGGAACAGGGCCCAGAGAGAGACAACATATCTGGACCTGGAAGGGAACAGGGCTCAGAGAGAGACAACATATCTGGACCTGGAAGGGAACAGGGCCCAGAGAGAGACAACATATCTGGACCTGGGAGGGAACAGGGCCCAGAGAGAGACAACATATCCACTGCAAGTCATCCTACATATCCAATACTAGAGCAATATCTCAGTATAATGTACCAATAAGACACTCTCTATGACCCTCTCCATCACAGCTCAGAAAGACAGATTGTGAAGCAGGAGTGTGTGTGTACCATACCTTGGTGCAGCAACTGCATGCGGTACAGTGGGGGTAGAGAGGTGAGGAGACAGGTGTGTAGACGCATGGCTAACAGGTACCTCAACCCACACTCATCCAGGGCCTCACCACCTAGACAGAATCACATTATTAACACATGGGTTAGTGTAGCACATTAACTCACACACACACACTGATCAGATGGAATCAGATGGTGCCAGTCTTTCCCATTCATTTGAGAAAGCAGCTTCCTCCTAAGACTCCACACCAGATGGAGAGGGTTGAGGGATCTCTCTGTCCCCCTCTACCCATCCAAACTGATGGCTTTGGATTTATAAACTTGAAATATTGTTAATCATCACTTATACTAGAGACATAAGGAGTGCCATAGTCTGGTTTCTACACCAGAAGTCAGCTTCTTGGTGACAGGGGGGCAGTATTGAGTAGCTTGGATGAATAAGGTGCCCAGAGTTGACTGCCTGCTACTCTGTCCCAGATGCTAATATATGCATATTATTCGTAGTATTGGATAGAAACCACTGTGAAGTTTCTAAAACGGTTTGAATGACGTCTGTGAGTATAACAGAACTCATACGGCAGGCGAAAACCTGAGACAAATCCAACCAGGAAGTGGGAAATCTGAGGTTTGTAGTTTCATTTAAGTGATTGCCTATCCAATATGCTGTGTCTATGGGGCCAGATTGCACTTCCCAAGGCTTCCAGCAGATGTCAACAGTCTTTAGAACGTTGTTTGAGGCTTCTATTGTGGAAGGGGGTCGAATAAGAGCTGTTTCAACAAGTGGACTAGGCTGAGGCCGATCAGGTGTTTACTGAGCGGTCACGTTCCTTTGTTTTCCTCTGTAATGAATACGCTATTATCCGGGTTGGAATATTATTGAAGATTTATTATAAAAAGACCCTAAGGATTGATTGTAAACATCGTTTGACATGTTTCTACAAACTGTAATGGAACTCTTGACTTTTCTTCTGGATTTTTCATTCGCACATTGTGCCTTTGGAATAGTGAACTAAACGTGCGAACAAAACGGAGGTATTTGGACATAAATATGGACGTAATCGAACAAAACAAACATTTCTTGTGGAAGTGGGAGTCCTGGGAGTGCATTCCGACGAAGATCAGCAAAGGTAAGTGAAGCTTTATAATGCTATTTATGACTTTTGTTGACTCCACAATTTGGCAGGTAACTGTATGTCTTGCTTTTGTGGCTGAATGCTGTTCTCAGATTATTGAATATTGTGCTTTTGCCGTAAAGCTTTTTTGAAATCTGACACAGCGGTTGCATTAAGAACAAGTTTATCTTTAATTCTATGTAAAACATGTATCTTTCATCAAAGTTTATGATGAGTATTTATGTTATTTGATGTGGCTCTCTGCAATTTCTCCGGATGTTTTGGAGGCATTTCTGAACATGGCGCCAATGTAACCTGAGGTTTTTGGATATAAATATGAACTTGATCGAACAAAACATACATGTATTGTGTAACATTGAGTCCTTGGAGTGTCATCTGATGAAGATCGTCAAAGGTTAGTGCTTAATTTAATCTATATTTCTGTTTTTTTGTGACACCTCTCTTTGGTTGGAAAATGGCTGAATGCTTTCTGTGACTAGTTGCTGACCTAACATAATGTGTTCTACTTTCGCCGAAAAGCCTTTTTGAAATCGGACACTGTGGTTGGATTAACGAGAAGTGTATCTTTAAAATGGTGTAAAATACTTGTATGGTTGAGGAATTTTTATTATGAGATTTCTGTTGGTTTTGAATATGGCGCCCTGCAATTTCACTGGCTGTTGGCAAGGTGGGACGCTAGCGTCCCGAACAATCCCAGAGAGGTTAATGGGTATCTGAAGGAGGAATGTATATGGTGGGGTCAAGGAAGGATGGATAGGAGCCAGGGGGTTTTGGGAGCTGCTGAGTAGAGGAGAGGCAATCACATGACTGTAGTCACTGATAATGGTGGAGCTGTGGAGTAGTGAGGAAGAGAAGGAGAAGGAACAGTTTATGGCCCGTATCACTTAACTTCCTGCCTAGTAATAAAGATGTAATGTTTAGAGGGAAGGAGGAGACTCCACCCAAACTGGGGTATATACACGACCACTGGTGGAAATATGTCTTTGTCTTACGCAGCTGTACGGCCCAACGGGTGAATAAACTTAGTTTAAGCTTTACTAATCTTCTGAGTTTTACTAAGTTCATGTAGAACATCTCCATCCCCCTCTACCCATCCATACAAAGAGATGAAAACACAGATTTAGCAATCAGCCCTTTAAATGTCTTCCACTCTATGTGCCTGGTCCTCCTCCCTAAATGGTACCCCATTTCCTATATATTGCACTACTTGGTAGCATGGTAGTTCAATGTGCCCCATAGTCCTGTGTCTTAGTGTGTCTCGTCCATGAACCTTTTAACCTTCGCTCCCTCTCCCGCCCTCTCCCCTCTCAATCTCTCCCTCTGCTTACTTTACAGAGGAACAACCTGCTAAGGTCTCTTTCTCACTTCCCCCTTAAAGACTAAATAACATCTATAACAAACTGATACTGGAGGTGAAATGACAAAGATAACTGTCAGTGTGTGTTTATATCAACCATTAAGAACACGTAATCAGGGAACAACTCTGACTAGACTAATTACATTATATTTCCATTTGTTTTGCCTAATAGACCATGGTCAGGTAAAACATGACCCAAGTCACAGACACCCTCCCTCCCTCCCTCTGAGACTGACCTGTGTACTGTTTGTCAGTGGAGCTGCTGACCTCTGAACTGGTGGTAGCTACAGTATCAGCTAGAGCCACCAGAAACATCTGTTCCAACCTGGTCAGACCTGGAAGACTGGAATGCATCAGCTGACTAGATAACACCTGGAGGGAGGGAGGAGGGAGAGAGGAAGGGAGGAGGGAGAGAGAGAGGGAAGGAGGGAGAGAGACAGAGGGAAGGATGGAGAGAGAGAGAGAGAGAGAGAGAGAGAGAGAGAGAAGGAAGGAAGGAAAGATGGAGGGGAGGAGGGTGAGACAGAGGGACGGATGGAGAGAGAGAGAGAGAGAGAGAGAGAGAGAGAGAGAGAGAGAGAGAGAGAGAGAGAGAGAGAGAGAGAGAGAGAGAGGGGGGGGGAGGGAGGGAGGGAGGGAGGGAGGGAGGGAGGGAGGGAGGGAGGGAGGGAGGGAGGGAGGGAGGGAGGGAGGGAGGGAGGGAGGGGAGGGAGGGAGGGAGGGAGGGAGGGGAGGGAGGGAGGGAGGGAGGGAGGGAGGGAGGGAGGGAGGGAGGGAGGGAGGGAATAATTACTGTATTAATCACAGAGGAGATACATTTGCTTGACAAACAATTAAACCAGACAATAACATCTAAACCATCCACAAGCTGGTAAGTAAATAAATGTTGTTGTTGTTGTTATTAACCTGTGCGTGTTCTGGTCCGAAGTAGGTGGGTCCGTACTGAGACAGGTTGATGAATCTAGACTTCTTCTCTACTTTCTCTGTAGCGAAGCTCACAAAGTCATCCGTCGTCACAGCCTGCAACTGAGGGAGGGAGACATACAATCACTAGATGATTGATTGATTATTGATTTACATCTGCACCCAAAGGTTAACACATGGAGGGGTCACATGGTTCCAACAAACATTTACTGCATATCTTGTCTTTAGGTAACAGACAGAATATCAATATTATACAATAGAAAATAAACCAACAGAATCAAATTGAAGAATCTGTTGAGCATCTACACACTTAGGAAGTATGATTCTATGAAAAATGAAACATCTGTATGTGTCACTGAAACATCCAGCTAAAACCTGAATCCTCTTACCTGGAACAGGTCTGTGTACTGATCTCCTCCTGTCTTCCTCGCCCCCTCTACCTCAGACACCTTGCCTCCCTTCGCCCCCTCCTCTCCTCCCTTATAGGAGGTGTCCAGGTCAGCAGAGAGCAGAGCGTAGAGGGGTAGAGGGGGAATGGAGTTGATTTCTGTGTAATCTCGTCCCCCGTCGCGGCCGGCCACGATGGTGTCTTTAGCCGTACTGCCGCTCACACTGATTGTCCGGGACAGGTGGCGTCTGGTTCCACCCTCACCTGCCTCCACGTCCCTCACCACAGCAACCTCCCCAGCGATACATTTCACCAGGTGGGACAGGATGGCCTGAAGAAGAAGAATAACCATCTTCCTCATCCGTGGCAGAGACATGAATATAGTCATTGACGGCATCATCGCCATCATCATTGTCATCATAATTACGGCAGCCATGTTGTTGTCATCATCATCATGACATTCTATGACTACTCAAGAAGTTGTCTGGTCACTTAAATAAATGTATCTTGGTTGCAAACATTTATAAAGTGGACAGGCAGATGGACAAACAGCCAGCCAGCCATGCAAGCAGCCAACCAGCCAGCCCACCAACCAATCAGACAGCCAGCCAACCAGACATTCATCCACCCAGACAGACAGCCAACCAGCCATCTATTCATCCATCCACCAACACACCCAGCCAGACACCCATCCACCCAGACAGACAGCCAACCAGCCATCTATTCATCCATCCACCAACACACCCAGCCAGACCACCATCCACCCAGCCAGACACCCAACACACCCAGCCAGACACCCAACACACCCAACACACCCAGCCAGACACCCAACACACCCGGCCAGACACCCAACACACCCGGCCAGACACCCAACACACCCGGCCAGACACCCAACACACCCGGCCAGACATCCAACACACCCAGCCAGACACCCAACACACCCAGCCAGACACCAACACCCAGCCAGACACCCAACACACCCAGCCAGACACCCAACACACCCAGCCAGACACCCAACACACCCAGCCAGACACCCAACACACCCAGCCAGACACCAACACACCCAGCCAGACCCAACACACCCAGCCAGACACCCAACACACCCAGCCAGACACCCAACACACCCAGCCAGACACCCAACACACCCAGCCAGACACCCAACACACCCAGCCAGACACCCAACACACCCAGCCAGACACCCAACACACCCAGACAGACACCCAACACACCCAGACAGACACCCAACATACCCAGACAGACACCCATCCACCCAGCCAGACACCCAACACACCCAGCCAGACACCCAACACACCCAGCCAGACACCCAACACACCCAGCCAGACACCCAACACACCCAGACAGACACCCAACACACCCAGCCAGACACCCAACACACCCAGCCAGACACCCAACACACCCAGCCAGACACCCATCCACCCAGACAGACACCCATCCACCCAGACAAGTCAGTCAGACCCACCTTGGCGCGGCGGACCTTCCCCAGGTCCATGAGCTCCAGCAGCTGTGTTGGATGGTACTGAGGCAGGGTGGGGGACAGGGAGTGGGCTGCCTCGAACAGACCCCCCTCCTGCAGCCCTGCCGGCGCCTGGAGAGCCTCGTCGATTGCCACGTTGCCCTCAAACACACTCTTGGACCGGGGGCGCCCCTTGAACGCCAACGAGGATCCCCCCGTGGTTGCATTGGTGGCCGTCTGCCCTCCGCCCCCTCCAACCCCCCCGGCGATGTTATCTTCAGAGGAGAGGCTGTCCCCCTCGGCCTCGCCGGGCTTGCGGTCCTGGCGCCACTGGGCGTACACGTGCATCTCACAGTCCATACCCACCACCAGGATGCCGTCCCTCACCCAGGACAGGGACACGGGCAGGGAGGGGGTGCCGTCTACAGAGGAGAGCAGGTCCACAGTGCGCAGCAGGATCCAGCGTGAACGGATACCCTGTTTCACATTAGATTAGGGATGCAGGGGGGTAATAATAATGATGATTATAATAATAATAATGTTTATTATCCAGACGCTTTATAGTGTAGTCATTAGGCTCTGGTCAAAGGTAGTGCACCAATTAGGGAATAGGGTGCCATTTGGGTAGTCAGAGAGTAGTCTCACCCTAAATTCTTGTTCACTACATGCAGTACTTTAGTCAGACTGACAACATTGAAGTTGTTTGTTGTGAGGATGGGCACGAGGGGCTAACCAATCAGAGTATCAGAGCCAATGACACATTTTCAAACCACTGCTTTACACACTGGCGGAATACCAATGGGTTTCTGGACCCACCATTCGGTGAAAGGTCAGGGAGGGACTCAGATCCAGACTCATTGTGGAGAAGAAACTAACGTCCGTGGGCGTGGCGTTTGGCCTGAAGCAAGGAGTCTGACTAGCCAGGAAACCATTTGGGACGCAGGCTTGAAAAGTTGATTGTCCTCAAAGAGGCAAGTCATTTAGCAGCATACACAACACATACAGACAGAACCACATGCTAACAAACAGCAGATGTACCAGCAATACACAGTAGAATAAATGTGTGAAGAATACAAGGTAGTGTAGGTTACGGAAGTACCAGTTTGATCCTGACTTTGGGGTGTGTGTGTGTGTGTGTGTGTGTGTGAGCGTGTACCTGTTTGATGCTGCCCCCTAGAGGTAGGGTGATGATCGCCACCCCGTCCTTGCTTGAAGTCTGTTCGTTGACAACGCCCGAGATGCGACCGTACATGAGGATATTGGATCCCACCCCCACCGTGAGGATATGAGACCCATCCTCTTTGGACAGCCAGTCCAGGTGGACATAGTGTTTGATGTTGGGAGAGTGGTGGTCGCGACTCATGTACAGGTCAGACCTACAGAGAGAGAGAGAGAGAGAGAGAGAGAGAGAGGGGGTTAGTCATTTTAGAGACATGCACACACTTACATGCACACACTTACAGACACACACTTACAGACACACACTTACAGACACACACTTACAGACACACACACACCCCACCAGTACCTGCTGTACACAAAGAGGTTGGAGTCTACACTGACTCTGGGGTCCAGAGTAGAGGAGGGCCTAGTGAAGTCATCCAGATGGAGAGTCTGCTCCAACACCCACTCAGACCCCCCCGTAGACTCACACTCAAAGATGGACACGTGCATGGAGAAGTCCCCTGCTGGACCATGGCCCTGGAGAGAGGGAGGGAAGGAGGAAGGTACACACTTCATTAAACCGTCAGGTTAAATGCAAAAAGACTAAATGTCTGAGAGAAAATGAACAATGAAGTATTGTACATTTTAGTCATCAGATGTTCTCATCCAAAACCATATCTAGAGACAGAAACACAACCACTTCAGGTAAAACCTTCTACAAAATGACTGATAAAGAAACTGTATGTTTTACATTCCTCAGGGCCAGAAATGAAAAGCAATGTGCTTGAATTCGGACAGGTGAACTACACTGTACGTAAACAGAATATGCACTAATCCAATGAGCCATTAACTTGAGTGGAGTGTACAGTAAAAGTCCTGTCCTACCTGTCCCGGGATGTGTCCAGGCCGGGGCTGTTTGAAGGAGACAGCCAGTCGTCCAGTGTAGGAACAGGACACGGCTACAGGACGTCCCGGGACACACACAGCACTGTTGTTATCCTCCTCCTCGTTGAGTAGAGCCCAAGGCTCCCAGTGATAGATCCTGTTCTCCCCCTCCTCACAGCCCAGGGTTGTCTCTCCCCCCTCCACAGAACAGCGCCAGAAACGGACGCGGGAGTCAGAGCAGGTGGTGACGATCAGGTAGGGGGCCAGACACACAGGGTAGATGGACGACGAACTCAGGTGACCTGGACAGAGAGGGAGAGAGACAGTATAGAATAACTGTTACAAAAGAATCAGACTAACTCAGATGACTTGAAGACAGAGACATGGAGGACAATGGCATAATAAATAGTTAGGATCCAGTCCCTGGCTTGTGAGATGTTTCAATTTTCTATGATGTGCTGTTGGTTTTAAAACTTTTACTTTGGAATATATTACATTTGGACTGTTTTTACAAATATGTAAAAGTAAAGTTATTAGTCTACCTGTGGAGGGTATATGTATGTATATATATATATATATATATATATATATATATATATATATATATATATATATATATATATATATATATATATGTGCGTGTGTGTGTATATCCACCCGTACCTGTGGAGGGTATATGTATGTATATACAGTGCCTTGCGAAAGTATTCGACCCCTTGAACTTTGCGAACTTTTGCCACATTTCAGGCTTCAAACATAAAGATATAAAACTGTATTTTTTTGTGAAGAATCAACAACAAGTGGGACACAATCATGAAGTGGAACGACATTTATTGGATATTTCAAACATTTTTAACAAATCAAAAACTGAAAAATTGGGCGTGCAAAATTATTCAGCCCCTTTACTTTCAGTGCAGCAAACTCTCTCCAGAAGTTCAGTGAGGATCTCTGAATGATCCAATGTTGACCTAAATGACTAATGATGATAAATACAATCCACCTGTGTGTAATCAAGTCTCCGTATAAATGCACCTGCACTGTGATAGTCTCAGAGGTCCGTTAAAAGCACAGAGAGCATCATGAAGAACAAGGAACACACCAGGCAGGTCCGAGATACTGTTGTGAAGAAGTTTAAAGCCGGATTTGGATACAAAAAGAATTCCCAAGCTTTAAACATCCCAAGGAGCACTGTGCAAGCGATAATATTGAAGTGGAAAGAGTATCAGACCACTGCAAATCTACCAAGACCTGGCCGTCCCTCTAAACTTTCAGCTCATACAAGGAGAAGACTGATCAGAGATGCAGCCAAGAGGCCCATGATCACTCTGGATGAACTGCAGAGATCTACAGCTGAGGTGGGAGACTCTGTCCATAGGACAACAATCAGTCATATATTGCACAAATCTGGCCTTTATGGAAGAGTGGCAAGAAGAAAGCCATTTCTTAAAGATATCCATAAAAAGTGTTGTTTAAAGTTTGCCACAAGCCACCTGGGAGACACACCAAACATGTGGAAGGTGCTCTGGTCTGATGAAACCAAAATCCAAAAGACCTGAGACTGGGACGGAGATTTGTCTTCCAACAAGACAATGATCCAAATCATAAAGCAAAATCTACAATGGAATGGTTCAAAAATAAACATATCCAGGTGTTAGAATGGCCAAGTCAAAGTCCAGACCTGAATCCAATCGAGAATCTGTGGAAAGAACTGAAAACTGCTGTTCACAAATGCTCTCCATTCAACCTCACTGAGCTCGAGCTGTTTTGCAAGGAGGAATGGGAAAAAATGTCAGTCTCTCGATGTGCAAAACTGAGAGACATACCCCAAGCGACTTACAGCTGTAATCGCAGCAAAAGGTGGCGCTACAAAGTATTAACTTAAGGGGGCTGAATAATTTTGCACGCCCAATTTTTCCGTTTTTGATTTGTTAAAAAAGTTTGAAATATCCAATAAATGTCGTTCCACTTCATGATTGTGTCCCACTTGTTGTTGATTCTTCACAAAAAAATACAGTTTTATGTTTGAAGCCTGAAATGTGGCAAAAGGTCGCAAAGTTCAAGGGGGCCGAATACTTTCGCAAGGCACTGTATATGTGTGTGTATATCCACCCGCACCTGCAGAGGGTATATGTATGTATATATATGTGTATGTATATATATATATGTGTGTGTGTGTGTGTATATCCACCTGTGCCTGCGGAGGGTATATGTATGTATATATATATATATGTGTGTGTGTGTGTATATCCACTCGTACCTGCGGAGGGCGTAGCCCTGGTCACCTCCACCCCAACAGGCAGGTCCAGGCGGTGGCTACAGACCAGCTTGGAGCTGAGGATCAGTTTGCTGGCTGACTGCAGGTTGGCTGTGGAGGCTGAGCGAGGGAGAGGGGAGGGGGACGTGTCAGCTGTACTCTGTTGGAACGGGATCGTCAGCTGAGACTGGTAAGACCGCTCTGGGACCGGATCATCTGAACACACAGAGAGAGAAAGAGAGACAGAGAGAAAACTTTATTGTTCATATAGTCATCTCAACAACAGAGGAAAAACGTTATTGTTCACAATATTATCTAAACAAACCGAGAAACCGAGAAAAAACGTTATCTTCAACACAATCAATA
This sequence comes from Oncorhynchus kisutch, assembly GCF_002021735.2. Classification (NCBI taxonomy): domain Eukaryota; kingdom Metazoa; phylum Chordata; class Actinopteri; order Salmoniformes; family Salmonidae; genus Oncorhynchus; species Oncorhynchus kisutch. Next base: position 970,395 of record NW_022261980.1, read on the forward strand.
TACAAACTACACAGGCCTCAATGTGCATACTAATCCGCTGTACTACTCCGTTACACCGGGGCCCGCCGCACTACTCCGTTACACCGGGGCCCGCCGCACTACTCCGTTACACCGGGGCCCGCCGCACTACTCCGTTACACCGGGGCCCGCCGCACTACTCCGTTACACCGGGGCCCGCCGCACTACTCCGTTACACCGGGGTCTACCGTACTCTATTACACCGGGGTCTACCGTACTCTTATACCGGGGTCTACCGTACTCTATTATACCGAGGTCTACTGTACGTTACTCTATTATACCGGGGTCTACCTACTCTATTATACCGGGGTCTACCGTACTCTATTATACCGAGGTCTACTGTACGTTACTCTATTATACCGGGGTCTACCGTACGTTACTCTATTATACCGGGGTCTACCGTACGTTACTCTATTATACCGGGGTCTACCGTACTCTATTATACCGGGGTCTACCGTACTCTATTATACCGGGGTCTACCGTACTCTATTATACCGGGGTCTACCGTACTCTATTACACCGGGGTCTACCGTACTCTTATACCGGGGTCTACCGTACTCTATTATACCGAGGTCTACTGTACGTTACTCTATTATACCGGGGTCTACCTACTCTATTATACCGGGGTCTACCGTACTCTATTATACCGAGGTCTACTGTACGTTACTCTATTATACCGGGGTCTACCGTACGTTACTCTATTATACCGGGGTCTACCGTACGTTACTCTATTATACCGGGGTCTACCGTACTCTATTATACCGGGGTCTACCGTACTCTATTATACCGGGGTCTACCGTACTCTATTACACCGGGGTCTACCGTACTCTTATACCGGGGTCTACCGTACTCTATTATACCGAGGTCTACTGTACGTTACTCTATTATACCGGGGTCTACCTACTCTATTATACCGGGGTCTACCGTACTCTATTATACCGAGGTCTACTGTACGTTATTATACCGGGGTCTACCGTACGTTACTCTATTATACCGGGGTCTACCGTACTTTATTATACCGGGGTCTACCGTACTCTATTATACCGGGGTCTACCGTACTCTATTATACCGGGGTCTACCGTACTCTATTATACCGGGGTCTACCGTACTCTATTATACCGGGGTCTACCGTACTCTATTATACCGGGGTCTACCGTACTCTATTATACCGGGGTCTACCGTACTCTATTATACCGGGGTCTACCGTACTCTATTATACCGGGGTCTACCGTACTCTATTATACCGGGGTCTACCGTACTCTATTATACCGGGGTCTACCGTACTCTATTATACCGGGGTCTACCGTACTCTATTATACCGGGGTCTACTGTACGTTACTCTATTATACCGGGGTCTACTCTACGTTACTCTATTATACCGGGGTCTACTCTACGTTACTCTATTATACCGGGGTCTACTCTACTCTATTATACCGGGGTCTAGTCTACTCTATTATACCGGGGTGTACTCTATTATACCGGGGTCTACCGTACTCTATTATACCGGGGTCTACCGTACTCTATTATACCGGGGTCTACCGTACTCTATTATATCGGGGTCTACCGTACTCTATTATACTGGGGTCTACTGTACATTACTCTATTATACCGGGGTCTACTCTACTCTATTATACCGGGGTCTACTCTACTCTATTATACCGGGGTCTATTCTACTCTATTATACCGGGGTCTACTGTACTCTATTATACCGGGGTCTACTCTACTCTATTATACTGGGGTCTACTCTACTCTATTATACCGGGGTCTACTCTACTCTATTATACCGGGGTCTACTCTACTCTATTATACCGGGGTCTACTCTACTCTATTATACCGGGGTCTACTCTACTCTATTATACCGGGGTCTACCGTACTCTATTATACCGGGGTCTACCGTACTCTATTATACCGGGGTCTACCGTACTCTATTATACCGGGGTCTACTCTACTCTATTATACCGGGGTCTACCTACTCTATTATACCGGGGTCTACTCTACTCTATTATACCGGGGTCTACTCTACTCTATTATACCGGGGTCTACTCTACTCTATTATACCGGGGTCTACTCTACTCTATTATACCGGGGTCTACTCTACTCTATTATACCGGGGTCTACTCTACTCTATTATACCGGGGTCTACTCTACTCTATTATACCGGGGTCTACCGTACTCTATTATACCAGGGTCTACTGTACTCTATTATACCGGGATTGACTGTACATTACTCTATTATACCGGGGTCTACTGTACTCTATTATATCAACCACATAGGCCTAGGTTAGGTTGGATTGTGGTTAGGTACTCACCCACACAGGCCTAGGTTAGGTTGTGGTTAGGTTGGGTTGTGGTTAGGTACTCACCCACACAGGCCTAGGTTAGGTTGTGGTTAGGTTGGTTTGTGGTTAGGTACTCACCCACATAGGCCTAGGTTAGGTTGTGGTTAGGTTAGGTTGTGGTTAGGGTAGGTTGTGGTTAGGTACTCACCCACACAGGCCTGTACGGACTGGAGGTGCAGGTGCCACATCTGCAGCACAGAGTTCATGTTCAGGTCCTTCTCTATGACAACCAGGAAGAACTTCTCAGAGAACGGAGTAGGATGGTACTCTGGAGAGGAGAAACACAACGCTTTTACACGTTCTTCAGTTCAGTCATCCACTCATTCATCCATCCATCCACTCATCCATCCATCCATCCCATCCTGAGTTGAAGGTCAGTGTGTAGAGCTTTGGGTTCTCCTGAGGCTAATCATGTCATTCATACATTAACCAATTCATAAATCCATCCATTCTTCTGTCCATCCTTTCACACCCTCAATTCTCCCTCCCTCCCTTTCTCTCTCTCCCTCCCTTCAACCTCCCGTACCCTCGAGAGAAGGGTAGGATGTAGTGTAGAGCTCTGGGTCCTCCTGAGGTGTATACCCCAAAATAAAGTCCTCCTGGAAAACATGAAGGAGCTGGGTGGTAGATCCACACTAGAGAGAGAGAGAGGGAGAGGGAACTTCTGTGAGTGTAATGTGAGTGTAATGTTTACTGTTCATTTTTATTGTTTATTTCACTTTGTATATTATCTACTTCACTTGCTTTTTCAATGTTAACATATGTTTCCCATGCCAATAAAGCCATTTGATTTGAATTGAATTGAGAGAGATAGAGGGTCAGAGGGGGGAGAAGAAGAGAGATGGACATATTTCCCTCAGATTACAAAGACCCACAAACAATTGAAAAACAAATCACATTTTGATAAGCTACCATATATATGTTAGGTAAAATACTTCCGCTGTGCACCACCATTTACCTGTGACTAGATTAATGATATAGCATGATCTCTTGACTTACTGCTTAGATAAAAAGACAGGTGTGGTTAAGGGCCTGTAAGTAAGCATTTCACGGTATGGTCTACACCTGTTGTATTCGGCACATGTGACAAATAACATTTCATTTGATTTTCCTTACTGCTTAGATAACGACACAGTCAGATAGGTATTTCTTACCTGGTTAGTGATGACATCTAGTTCTATGATGCAGCCTGGTCTGGCTGTCGACTGCTGGCTCACTATGTTAAATACCTCTCCTACTAGTTTCTATGGAGAGAGACAGAGAGAGAGAGACAGAGAGAGAGAGTGAGAGAGACACACACACACAGAGAAAGAGAGAGACACACACAAGAGAGAGGGGGAGGGAGGGGGGGATAGAGGGGGGGGGGAGAGGGGGGGATAGAGGGGGGGATAGAGGGGGGGATAGAGGGGGGAGAGGGAGGAGGGAGAGGGAGGAGGGAGAGAAGAGGGGGAGGGGGAGAAGAGGGGGAGGGAGGGAGGGAGGGAGGGAGGGAGGGAGGGAGGGAGGGAGGGAGGGAGGGAGGGAGGGAGGGAGGGAGGGAGGGAGGGAGGGAGGGAGGGAGGGAGGGAGGGAGGGAGGGAGGGAGGGAGGGAGGGAGGGAGGGAGGGAGGGAGGGAGGGAGGGAGGGAGGGAGGGAGGGAGGGAGGGAGGGAGGCTTTAACCAGCTACCTTGAAGCTTTAAAGTTCCAGTCCCTTCAGTCTCAGGATTTCACTGTTAATCTGACTGAGGACATCTGTACGTGTCTGTGTGTGTCTCTGTGTTTACTTACTGAGGTCTCAGGGTCTGACAGTTCGTCCAGTAGTTTCCTGGCGTCCACCACAGCCTGGTAGAGACGCAAGTTCTTACCATCTGACGCTACGAAGCACGCACTGGAACTGTTACAGTATGTACCTGGAGATAGAGGGGAGAGAGATGCTGTTTTGTTACAGTATGTACCTGGAGATAGAGGGGAGAGAGATGCTGTTTTAAATGTAAGCACTCTGAGTAAGGTTCTGCATGTAGTTAGTAGAAACTTTAACTTGAAGCCCTACAGGTGTCTCCAAACCACCCCTTGACAATCAGAGTACTTCACCAGTACCTTGTCTGAACATGTGATACACACATGAACAACAGTTATACATTATATACAGTGGGGAGAACAAGTATTTGATAACCTGCAAAATCGGCAGTGTTTCCTACTTACAAAGCATGTAGAGGTCTGTAATTTTTGTCATAGGTACACTTCAACTGTAAGAGACGGAATCTAAAACAAAAATCCAGAAAATCATATTGTATGATTTTTAAGTAATTAATGTGCATTTTATTGCATGACATAAGTATTTGATCACCTAGCAACAAGTAAGAATTCCGGCTCTCACAGACATGTTAGTTTTTCTTTAAGAAGACCTCCTGTTCTCCACTCATTACCTGTATTAACTGCACCTGAACCCAATAGAAAATCTTTGGAGGGAGCTGAAAGTCTGTATTGCCCAGCGACAGCCCCAAAACCTGAAGGATCTGGAGAAGGTCTGTATGGAGGAGTGGGCCAAAATCCATGCTGCAGTGTGTGCAAACCTGGTCAAGAACTACAGGAAACATATGATTTCTGAAATGACTAACAAATGTTTCTGTACCAAATATTAAGTTCTGATTTTCTGATGTATCAAATACTTATGTCATGCAATAAAATGCAAATGAATTACTTAAAAATCATACAATGTGACTTTCTTAATATTTGTTTTAGATTCCGTCTCTCACAGTTGAAGTGTACCTATGATAAAAATTACAGACCTCTACATGCTTTGTAAGTAGGAAAACCTGCAAAATCGGCAGTGTATCAAATACTGGGTCTCCCCACTGTACATCCTCCAGCAGTGTGTGTGTGTGTGCTAACCTAGCACAGAGCTGGGTACAAGGGTAGGCAGCCATGCTACATTGGAGAAGGCTGATGTGTGCAGGGAGTTGATTCGGGCCAGCTCTGACACTCCTCCAGTGCAGGACAGGGGTCCTATGTGGTCCACCCTCCACAGAATCAGCTCACTGTAGATGGCGTTCGGGTCATGGAACGTCCTGGTGGCCGCGTTACGCAGCTGCTTCCTGGGGGATCACGCACACAGTTTGAGTTTGTCACAGTGTGTGGCTCAGTTGGCAGAGCATGGCGCTTACAACACCAGGGTTGTGGGTTCAATTCCTATGGGTTCAATTCCTATTCACTACTATAAGTCTCTCTGGATAATGAGTTTGTCTAAAAAATGTGTATGTCACACACACACACACACACACACACACACACACACACACACACACACACACACACACACACACACACACACACACACACACACATACATACACACACAAAACAAATTGTCAAAGACAGAGATTATATTACACACACACGCTTGCAGGCATGTACACACACATATTTCTGATACACACTCACGTGAACATTTTGTAAACACACACACACTTTCTAGACATTGAGGTCCTAGAGGGTCCTCGTTGCTTCCTCCTATGACACACACACACACTCCCTTCCTCCCTCCCTACCTGCGCCGTCCTCTGGGGGGAGGTGTGTGTGTGGGTGGCTGGTCGAGGTCGATGCTGCCGGGGGCGGAGGGGGGGGTGAGGAGAGCGTTGTGGTGGGAGGAGGTCAGCAGTAGGGGGAGGACGGTGTGACACGCCTGGTCGTTGAGGTGGAACCGGTGACCGCAGTAACGGAACGTATGAGACACAGTTAGAACGTTGGAGAACGCCGAGCGCTCAGCGAACGTCACCGCCCACTAGAGAGGGAAACGGATTGAAAGGAAAACTTTGAAAATGTCTATACATTATTTATCATACAGTATGACATTATTATTATTATTATTATTATGATTTTTGGTTTTGTACTTTATATGGTTGTAGTTTGTCTTTTAAGCATAAATGTAAGGACCTTAATACTCTGATGAGCCCTGGTCAAAATGAGTGCACTACATAGGGAATAGGTGGGTTTGGGACACAGCCACAGTCTGCCTCTCCCTCTCACCTGATTGAGAGACCCGTCCACATGTTTGGACACCATCATGACAGCAGGGCCGATGCCTGGAGCTTGGCCCAGAGAGAGGCTGAGGGCTGAGGAACCCAGCCCAGCAGAGGCAGAACGGGGCAGACGGCGGGCCCTCGTCCCCTGCTCTCCCCCGGCGTTGGAGCTATCCACGTTGGAGAAGGAGCAGGCGTACATCAGAATGTTCTTACTCAGGGAGTTGGCGTCGCCTGTAGGGAATGCCACCGGGATACGGGACGAGAACGACACCTGGAGAAAAAGGGATGGAGAGAGGGAGGGGAGAGAGAGAATAGTCCGAGTGGAGCAGAACTCTGCTTCCTCTTGTGTGTCCATGTACAATATGTGTGTTACTTCATGTCCGTGCGTGTGTTGCTGCATGTGCAGTCTCCTCTTACCTGCACCTGTCTGAAGATCCCCTGGATGTACTCGTCCAGGTATTTGACGTGCCAGACCAGGAAGGACCCGTCGGTGGGGTGGATGGTAAACAGCATGTCAGGACTCTTATTCCACTCCAGAGTTAACGCCTCCATCTTCCTCTCCAGCAACATGGAGGGCAGGGGCACTGAGCTACTGGAGCCTGGGGACGACGCCTTGGTGCTGCCTTCACCACCCTCACCCTCCTCATGCTCTGATGAACCCTTCTCTGACATCTCATCTAGGTCTGGAGAGAGAGAGGGAGGGTGGGAGTTAGACACGGACAGAGTATGATATGTCAGTGTGTATAGAATACCTTTGAACAGACTGATATTATCCAGATGTATTTCACGACTCTACAACAGTTTTGTACTGGGTCAGCTACTCAGAACTAGTTTATATATATATATATATAAACTAGTATATATATATCTCACAACAACAGCATGTAGATCTGAGGGTTTCTGAAACAGAGCGTACCAAAGTCAAACTTAATGGGGGAGCCATTCTGGTCGAGGGCGTCGTCGGTGGCTTGGTCCAGCTGCTGTTCTGAGAGCTTGCGGAGCTGCAGCATGAACAGGTCCATGGAGGTGGTGAAGGACAGGTCCTTGTTGTTGAGCCAGTGGACCACAAACCCTCCTCCTCCACTCCCGTCCTCCGGAGTAAACACAGCAGACTCCGCTAGCACCGCTGGGATGTCTGGGGGATAGAGAGAGGAAAGGGGCGGAAACAGGATATTACTATGCATGTTGGAGGAATATCGGAACAAGCTAAGGCTGACGTTGCTAGTTCAGTTTGTGCGTGTGTGCCTGAGACGGAGAGATTGTGTGTGTAGCTGTATGTATATGTATGTCTGAGGCAGTGTGTGTGTGTGTGTGATTTGTGTGTAGCTGTATGTATATGTATGTCTGAGGCAGTGTGTGTGTGTGTGTGTGATTTGTGTGTAGCTGTATGTATATGTATGTCTGAGGCAGTGTGTGTGTGTGGGGTCATTGTCCATTTGGAAGATCAATTTGTGACCAAGCTTTAACTGATGTCTTGAGATGTTGCTTCAATATATCCGCATCATTGTCCTGCCTCATGATGCCATCTAGTTTGTGAAGTGCACCAGTTACTTCTGCAACAAAGCACCCCCACAACATGATGCTGCCACCCCCGTGCTTCACAGTTGGGATGATGTTTTTCGGCTTGCAAGCCTCCCCCTTTTTCCTCCAAACGTAATGATGGTCATTATGGTCAAACAGTTCAATTTTTTTATTTTTGTTTCATCAGACCAGAGGACATTTCTCCAAAAAGTACAATCTTTTGTCCCCATGGGCAGCTGCAAACTGTAGTCTGGCTTTTTTATCAAACAATCACACTCCAAACTCCACTATGGCTAAGACCAAAGAGCTGTCAAAGGACACCAGAAACAAAATTGTAGACCTGCACCAGGCTGGGAAGAATGGGTCTGCAATAGGTAAGCAGCTTGGTTTGAAGAAATCAACTGTGGGAGCAATTATTAGGAAATGGAAGACATACAAGACCACTGATAATCTCCCTCGATCTGGGGCTCAACACAAGATCTCACCCAGTGGGGTCAAAATGATCACAAGAACGGTGAGCAAAAACCTAGTGAATGACCTGCAGAGAGCTGGGACCAAAGTAACAAAGCCTACCATCAGTAACACACTACGCCGCCAGGGACTCAAATCCTGCAGTGCCAGACGTGTCCCCCTGCTTAAGCCAGTACATGTCCAGGCCCATCTGAAGTTTTGCTAGAGAGCATTTGGATGATCCAGAAGAAGATTGGGAGAATGTCATATGGTCAGATGAAACCAAAATCTAACTTTTTGGTGAAAACTCAACTTGTCGTGTTTGTAGGACAAAGAATGCTGATTTGCATCCAAAGAACACCATACCTACTGGGGGTGGAAGCATGGGGGTGGAAACATCATGCTTTGGAGCTGTTTTTCTGCAAAGGGACCAGGATGACTGATCCGTGTAAAGGAAAGAATGAATGGGGCCATGTATCGTGAGATTTTGAGTGAAAACCTCCTTCCATCAGCAAGGGCATTGAAGATGAAACGTGGCTGGGTCTTTCAGCATGACAATGATCCCAAACACACCACCCGGGCAACGAAGGAGTGGCTACGTAATAAGCATTTCAAGGTCCTGGAGTGGCCTAGCCAGTCTCCAGATCTCAACCCCATAGAAAATCTTTGGAGGGAGTTGAAAGTCCGTGTTGCCCAGCAACAGCCCCAAAACATCACTGCTCTAGAGGAGATCTGCATGGAGGAATGGGCCAAAATACCAGCAACAGTGTGTGAAAACCTTGTGAAGACTTACAGAAAATGTTTGACCTCTGTCATTGCCAACAAATGGTATATAACAAAGTATTGAGATAAACTTTTGTTTTTGACCAAATACTTATTTTCCACCATAATTTGCAAATAAATTCATTAAAAGTCCTACAATGTGATTTTCTGGAATTCTTTTAATCATTTTGTCCGTCATAGTTGAAGTGAAGTGTACCTATGATGAAAATTACAGGCCTCTCATCTATTTAAGTAGGAAAACTTGCACAATTGGTGGCTGACTAAATACTTTTTTGCCCCACTGTAGGACTCGTTTTACTGTGGATATAGATACTTTTGTACCCGTTTCCTCCAGCATCTTCACAAGGTCCTTTGCTGTTGTTCTGGGATTGATTTGCACTTTTCGTACCAAAGTACGTTCATCTCTAGGAGACAGAACGCGTCTCCTTCCTGAGCGGTATGACGGCTGCGTGGTCCCATGGTGTTTATACTTACGTACTATTGTTTGTACAGATGAACGTGGTTCCTTCAGGTGTTTGGAAATTGCTCCCAAGGATGAACCAGCCTTGTAGATGTCTACAATTTGTTTTCTGAGGTCTTGGCTGATTTATTTTGATTTTCCCATGATGTCAAGCAAAGAGGCACTGAGTTTGAAGGTAGACCTTGATATACATCCACAGGTACACCTCCAATTGACTCAAATTATGTCAATTAGTCTATCAGAAGCTTCTAAAGCCATGACATAATTTTCTGGAATTTTCCAAGCGGTTTAAAGGCACAGTCGACTTAATGTATGTAAACTTCTGACCCACTGGAGTTGTGATAACAGTGAATTATAAGTGAAATAATCTGTCTGTAAACAATTGTTGGAAAAATTACTTGTGTCATGCACAAAGTAGATATCCTAACCGACTTGCCAAAACTAGAGTTTGTTAACAAGAAATCTGTGGAGTGGTTGAAAAACTAGTTTTAATGACCCCAACCTAAGTGGATGTAAACTTCTGACTTGAGTATAAGTGTATATGTATGTCTGATGCAGTGTGTGTGTGATGTGTGTGTGGGCTACGTACCCGTGGCAGGGTTGATGCTGGCAGAGATGTGGAAATGACAGAGAGCGTTAGCGTGGTGAGAGATGTGGCGGTGTGTGTGTGTCTCGTGGGTCCCCATCTGAGACGGCAGCAACTCAGTGTGAGACACCAGAGCAGACGACCTCCGACGACCACGACGCAGGTGCTTCAGGTGGCTCATCGACTGGACAATGAGAGGACAGGCACGGGGAGGACCAATGACAGGGCAGGAGGTGGGAAAGGAAGAGAAGCATCATGTTATTGACACCCTTCATACTGTTAGGTTCTAAACAAACAGAGTACAAACTCAAAGGAATCACTAGGAAAATCTCAAAACAAGTTTACTCCGCCACTGGGTCAAACAGCTGCAAAGACAAAGACTTGTTTACCAAGCACATATATTTATTCCCTCCTACTAGGAGGAGTCAACTCCTTGACATCTAGACAGGTAATCCATCTCTGTTGCCAGGAACTTAATTGGTTCCTCTTATTGTTGTTGTCATTGTGTGTAATAGGACTGATCCTTGTCACCTCATCTGACCTCGGGTCAAATTCCTCCCTCCTCCACGGCTGTCCTACCTTATCAGTGACTGAAACCAGACTGTTACCCTTTGCCTCCCTCCTCCACGGCTGTCCTACCTTATCAGTGACTGAAACCAGACTGTTACCCTTTGCCTCCCTCCACCACGGCTGTCCTACCTTATCAGTGACTGAAAGCAGACTGTTACCCTTTGCCTCCCTCCTCCACGGCTGTCCTACCTTATCAGTGACTGAAACCAGGCTGTTACCCTTTGCCTCCCTCCTCCACGGCTGTCCTACCTTATCAGTGACTGAAACCAGACTGTTACCCTTTGCCTCCCTCCTCCACGGCTGTCCTACCTTATCAGTGACTGAAACCAGACTGTTACCCTTTGCCTCCCTCCATAGGATCCATGAGATTTAACAATAACATGTTAGACAGAATGTACCTTTCCTGCCTCCCCCTCTTGTCTCATTCAGTAACTTTCCACACACCTAGTTCTTATCCACCTTCCACTGACCCCCACATATACATTCATTATACATATACATTCATTATACACGTAAAGTCATCAATAAGTTCTCGTATGCTAACATGAATAAGTAGATTTCAAGCTAAAATCCAACAATATCAATCTGTTCTACATCTCTGTGCCTTTTTAAAATGACTAACTAATAAAGTGTACATCCAAAATGACAACCACAAAGTTTGTTTGAAGAACACATTTTGTGTGTGTGCATGTGTGTGTGTTTGCGGGTGTGTATGTGTGTGTGTGTGCATGTGTGTACGTGTGCGCGTGCATGTGTGCGTGCGAGTTTACGTGTGTGTGTGTGTGTGCATGTCTGTGTGTGCATGTGTGTGTGTGTGTGCATGTGTGTGCGTGTGCATGTGTGTGTGTGCATGTGTGTGTGTGTATGTGTGTGTGTGTGCATGTGTGTGTGTACTGTGTTGTCTTTACCTCCAGGGCGTGTTGTATCTTGTCCTTGCCCCCCAGGCCTGGCAGGCTGGAGCTGTATGTGTTCTCAGTGATCTGACCACCCAGGATACTGTCCTCTGGCAGCACCGTCTCAGACCACAACCTACACACACCGTCCTCACACGACGTCAACAACACATTACACACACTACCCCTGGAGAGCAGAGGCAGGGGGAGCAAGAGGGAGAATGAGAGACACACAGAACATCATTTTACATTGATGATTGACAGTTTAGTAAAGCCCAAAATCTTTCCATTAGGATGGGATTGAGACATTCAGAAACATAAAGCTGAATCTATACAACAGATTATAATTTACAATCAGCTTGACTTATGTTTTTTCTCCATTTAAAATGTGTGTGTGTGTTTGTGTGTGTGTGTGTTTGTGTGTGTGTTTGGTCCTTTGTGTGTTTGTGTGTGTTTTGTGTGTGTTTTGTGTGTGTGTGTGTGTTCTGACTTGGGCATGTATTTGCTGGTCTTCCTCCAAGACAGGCCGGTGACAGAGCGGGGGTGGGCCAGGTATATAAAGGAGAAGTGGACCTGAGGGCCTTTCTTATCTGGGAGGTCTGGGAGCACCACAGCAGAGCGCCACCCAGTGGTGGGGTACCACACCTTCAACAGACAGTCATCCTAGACAGAGAAACACACAGGTGAGACAGACACACACACGCAATGGTTAGTGCAGTACCAAGCACAATGGCTACACTTGATACTGAATAAGCTATCACAAAGTCCAGATGGCACATTACTATGTGTTTATTACTCTACAGGTGTTACAGGAGAATCAACATGAGGAAGTAGAAAACATGTATGACATGATTGGGATATTGACAGTATATGGAAACAAGATATGGCCTGTAAAATGTTAGCTTTCGAGTGAGTGTACCTTGCCGGCTGTTGCAAAGTATTCCCCATCAGGAGACCACTTGGTGATGTGAACAGACATAGCAGTCCTGGAGAGGGGGAGAGATAGATAGATAGAGAGAGAGAGAGAGAGAGAGAGAGAGAGAGAGAGAGACAGACAGACAGACCGGGAGACAGAGAGAGACAGAGAGAGACAGAGAGAGACAGAGAGAGACAGAGAGAGACAGAGAGAGACAGAGAGAGACAGAGAGAGACAGAGAGAGACAGAGAGAGACAGAGAGAGACAGACAGGGCGAGAGAGATAGACAGAGAGAGAGAGAGAGAAAGAAGAAGTGAAGAACAAACACCATTGTAAATACAACCCACATTTATGCTTATTTATTTTATCTTGTGTCCTTTAACCATTTGTACATTTTAAAACACTGTATATATATAATATGACATTTGGATTGTCTTTATTGTTTTGAAACTTCTGTATGTGTAATGTTTACTGTTAATTTTATTGTTTATTTCACTTTATATATTATCTACCTCACTTGCTTTGGCAATGTTAACACATGTTTCCCATGCCAATAAAGCCCCTTGAATTGAACTGAGAGACAGAGAGATAGACAGAGATAGACAGAGAGATAGACAGAGAGATAGACAGAGAGATAGACAGAGAGATAGACAGAGAGATAGACAGAGAGATAGACAGAGAGATAGACAGAGAGATAGACAGAGAGATAGACAGAGAGATAGACAGAGAGATAGACAGAGAGATAGACAGAGAGATAGACAGAGAGATAGACAGAGAGATAGACAGAGAGATAGACAGAGAGATAGACAGAGAGATAGACAGAGAGATAGACAGAGAGATAGACAGAGAGATAGACAGAGAGATAGAGAGCAACAGTTCAGCTGCTTTCACTTCTCTATGGGAAACTCAGTAAAACAGCAAACACCACTCACTTCTTCCACAACATAATGTTTACAGTTTTTACCTCAAAAAGGTGCTTCCCCATTTTACACTTTTTCAATACATGACTTGATTTTAATATTGAAAGTTTGTTTATGTACAATTCCAAAATGTTATGTTTTATTGATGGTGATGAAAAACGCTGTCTCAGGTGCTGCTTCAGAATCTCTCATTAGTGTTCAATTGTGTTGAGATCTGGTGACTGAGACGGCCATGGCATCTGGTTTACATCGTTTTCATGCTCATCAAACCATTCAGTGACCAAACCATTCAGTGACCAAACCATTCAGTGACCAAACCATTCAGTGACCACCCGTGCTCTGTGGATGGGGGGCATTGTCATCCTATGGGTCATAGCCATGGTAGCCAAAATAATGTCCCGCCCAGCATTTTATACATGACCCTAAGCATGATGGGATGTTCATTGCTTAATTAACTCAGGAACCACACCTGTGTGGAAGCACCTGCTTTCAATTGACTTTGTATCCCTCATTTTCTCAGGTGTTTGTTTTATTTTGACAGTTACCTGTACATTTGAATGACAATGAGAGTTAAATGGATAAAGACAGTGAACAGTTGTAGATCACTAGGAGAGGAGAGCACAGAGAACACAAACACCAACCACAGACTAGGAGCTCTGACCGGGTGCTTTCAGTAGACTGACTGACTGACATGTTGGGAAACCCTTTCACTCTCACTTCCCCATTCCAGGACAGTCACACACCAACATGCTGAGTCAGTATCAGCTGCTTATCGCTGTTTATGTGTCAAACATCTCCCTGTTTTAAAAGGTACTCAGTTAAATGACGTTGCCAGGCGCAGTCACTGCAGAAATGTACCCATTATGCCGTTTACGTTCTGCATCTACATCATGTCGCTGAGTCTACCTTTAAAGCTGCAGTGTCACTTTTTGGATAAGTCCACTAAATTAACATAGAAATATGAGTTAAAGATATGTCATTCTCATTGAAAGCAAGTCTAAGAAACGGTAGATCTGTTTTATATGCTTCCTGTGCTTAACTTTTACTTTGGGTTCTGTACACCAGCTTCAAACAGCTGAAAATAGAATATCTTTGGTTATGGAAAGAATAAAGAGCTCTAACGGTCTACAGGCCTGATATGTCTACAGGCCTGATATGTCCACTACGTCATGTTGCTGACTACCTTTAAAGAGCTCTAACGGTCTACAGGCCTGATATGTCCACTACGTCATGTTGCTGACTACCTTTAAAGAGCTCTAACGGTCTACAGTCCTGATATGTCCACTACGTCATGTTGCTGACTACCTTTAAAGAGCTCTAACGGTCTACAGACCTGATATGTCCACTACGTCATGTTGCTGAGACTACCTTTAAAGAGCTCTAACGGTCTACAGGCCTGATATGTCCACTACGTCATGTTGCTGACTACCTTTAAAGAGCTCTAACAGTCTACAGGCCTGATATGTCCACTACGTCATGTTGCTGAGACTACCTTTAAAGAGCTCTAACGGTCTACAGGCCTGATATGTCTACAGGCCTGATATGTCTACAGGCCTGATATGTCTACAGGCCTGATATGTCTACAGGCCTGATATGTCTACAGGCCTGATATGTCTACAGGCCTGATGTCAACTACGTCATGTTGCTGAGACTACCTTTAAAGAGCTCTAACTGTCTACAGGCCTGATTTGTCAACTACGTCATGTTGCTGACTACCTTTAAAGAGCTCTAACGGTCTACAGGCCTGATATGTCTACAGGCCTGATATGTCCACTACGTCATGTTGCTGACTACCTTTAAAGAGCTCTAACGGTCTACAGACCTGATATGTCCACTACGTCATGTTGCTGACTACCTTTAAAGAGCTCTAATGGTCTACAGGCCTGATATGTCCACTACGTCATGTTGCTGACTACCTTTAAAGAGCTCTAACGGTCTACAGGCCTGATATGTCCACTACGTCATGTTGCTGACTACCTTTAAAGAGCTCTAACGGTCTACAGGCCTGATATGTCCACTACGTCATGTTGCTGACTACCTTTAAAGAGCTCTAACGGTCTACAGGCCTGATATGTCCACTACGTCATGTTGCTGACTACCTTTAAAGAGCTCTAACGGTCTACAGGCCTGATATGTCCACTACGTCATGTTGCTGACTACCTTTAAAGAGCTCTAACGGTCTACAGGCCTGATATGTCCACTACGTCATGTTGCTGACTACCTTTATAGAGCTCTAATGGTCTACAGGCCTGATGTCTCCTAAACACTTGAAAAGCACCACACACAGCTCCTGTCACTCACTTGCACTGCCAAACACACTTCCAGTCGTTGAGGGCAGGGTGAGGTTTGTCATCGGTCACGGGTCCTTCCTCCTCCTCTATCAGTGTGTCTGCTGACGGAGGGGCCCACAGCTGCAGGTGCTCTGTAGCTGCCAGAATACGGTTCCCTACAGGACACATGCACATGGTTAAACAGCTACATGGTTACCTGTTCCCCGCACATTGACTTGGTACCGGTACCCACTTTATATGGCCTCCTCATTATTATTATTATTGATTTATTTGGACTTTAGTTTATTTAGTAAATATTTTCTTCACTCGTATTTTTCTTTAAACTGCATTGTTGGTTAAGGGCTTGTAAGTAAGAATGTCACAGTGAGGTCTACTACACCTGTTGTATTCTTTAAACTGCATTGTTGGTTAAGGGCTTGTAAGTAAGAATGTCACGGTGAGGTCTACTACACCTGTTGTATTCTTTAAACTGCATTGTTGGTTAAGGGCTTGTAAGTAAGAATGTCACAGTGAGGTCTACTACACCTGTTGTATTCTTTAAACTGCATTGTTGGTTAAGGGTCTACTACACCTGTTGTATTCTTTAAACTGCATTGTTGGTTAAGGGTCTACTACACCTGTTGTATTCTTTAAACTGCATTGTTGGTTAAGGGTCTACTACACCTGTTGTATTCTTTAAACTGCATTGTTGGTTAAGGGTCTACTACACCTGTTGTATTCTTTAAACTGCATTGTTGGTTAAGGGTCTACTACACCTGTTGTATTCTTTAAACTGCATTGTTGGTTAAGGGTCTACTACACCTGTTGTATTCTTTAAACTGCATTGTTGGTTAAGGGTCTACTACACCTGTTGTATTCTTTAAACTGCATTGTTGGTTAAGGGTCTACTACACCTGTTGTATTCTTTAAACTGCATTGTTGGTTAAGGGTCTACTACACCTGTTGTATTCTTTAAACTGCATTGTTGGTTAAGGGTCTACTACACCTGTTGTATTCGCCGCATGTGACAGTTCCAAACAGATACTTACTGTACACGCAGACACAGACACACAGCAGTTAGTCAGGAGGCGTTACCTTGTGGGTCCCAGGCCAGGTTATAGGTGATAGCATTTAGGAAGAACTGTCCTGTCTTTCTCCACTGGTAGTTAAGCTGCTGTTAATGGCACAGACAGAAGGAGAGGGGGAATAGAGAGGTGTAGGGAGAGGGACACAGGAGGAGACCATATTCAGTGGAAAGAGAGAATGAGGGGAGAGGTGGGAAGAAGAGAGTGAGAGCGGCGAGAGAGAGAGAGAGGGGCGAGGGAGATAGAGAGAGAGAGAGAGAGGCGAGAGAGAGATGAGCCAGAGAGAGAGAGGGGTGAGAGAGTGAGAGGGGAGAGAGAGAGAGGCGAGAGAGAGAGGGGCGAGAGAGAGGCGAGGGAGAGAGAGGCGAGAGAGAGATGAGCCAGAGAGAGAGGGGCGAGAGAGAGAGAGGCGAGAGAGAGAACGGCGAGAGAGGCGAGAGAGAACGGCGAGAGAGGCAAGAGAGAAAGCGGCGAGAGAGAGAGAGGGGCGAGGGAGAGAGAGAGATAGAGAGAGAGAGAGAGAGAGGCGAGAGAGAGATGAGCCAGAGAGAGAGAGGGGCGAGAGAGTGAGAGGGGCGAGAGAGAGAGAGGCGAGAGAGGCGAGAGAGAGAGCGGCGAGAGAGAGAGGCGAGAGAGAGAGCGGCGAGAGAGAGAGCGGCAAGAGAGAGATAGGGGCGAGGGAGAGAGAGATGAGCCAGAGAGAGAGAGGGGCGAGGGAGTGAGAGCAGCGAGAGAGGCGAGAGAGGAGCGA
Source organism: Oncorhynchus kisutch (assembly GCF_002021735.2). NCBI lineage: Eukaryota > Metazoa > Chordata > Actinopteri > Salmoniformes > Salmonidae > Oncorhynchus > Oncorhynchus kisutch. Next base: position 987,960 of record NW_022261980.1, read on the forward strand.
GAGAGAGGGGCGAGCGAGAGGAGAGAGAGGGATCGAGCGAGAGAGAGATGAGCCAGAGAGAGAGAGGGGCGAGAGAGTGAGAGCAGCGAGAGAGGAGAGAGAGGGGCGAGCGAGCGAGAGGAGAGAGAGGAGCGAGCAAGAGGAGAGAGAGGAGCGAGCAAGAGGAGAGAGAGGAGCGAGCAAGAGGAGAGAGAAGAGCGAGCAAGAGGAGAGAGAGAGGCGAGAAAGAGAGGCGAGAAAGAGAGAGAGATAGTTATTCAACACATGCACAGACAGGCAACTATAATAAGCTACATGCTCAGGCACCAGCCACTGTTAATACAGGCATACAGCCACACACAACTCACACCTTGAACAGAATATTCAGGGTTGATAAAATCACACAGCAGAACAGTAATGAAGCAGTTAAAACACAGTGGAACTCTCAATGCAGCAATACACACACACACACACACACACACACACACTAGGCATGCTCTCTCTCACACACACACACACACACTAGGCATGCTCTCTCTCACACACACACACACACACACACACACACACACACACACACACACACACTAGGCATGCTCTCTCTCACACACACACACACACACACACACGGCATGCTCTCTCACACACACACACACTAGGCATGCTCTCTCTCACACACACACACACACACTAGGCATGCTCTCTCTCACACACTAGGCATGCTCTCTCTCTCACACACACACACACACACACACACACACACACACACACACACACACACACTAGGCATGCTCTCACACACACACACACACACACACACACACACACACACACTAGGCATGCTCTCTCTCACACACACACACAAGGCATGCTCTCTCTCACACACACACACACACTAGGCATGCTCTCTCTCACACACACACACAAGGCATGCTCTCTCTCACACACACACACAAGGCATGCTCTCTCTCTCACACACACACACACACACACACACACAAGGCATGCTCTCTCTCACACACACACACAAGGCATGCTCTCTCTCACACACACACACACACTAGGCATGCTCTCTCTCACACACACACACGGCATGCTCTCTCTGACACACACACACAAGGCATGCTCTCTCTCACACACACAGACACAAGGCATTCTCTCTCACACACACACAAGGCATGCTCTCTCTCACACACACACACACACACAAGGCATGCTCTCTCTCACACACACACACACACACAAGGCATGCTCTCTCTCACACACACACACACACACAAGGCATGCTCTCTCTCACACACACACACACACACTAGGCATGCTCTCTCTCACACACACACACTAGGCATGCTCTCTCTCACACACACACACACTAGGCATGCTCTCTCTCACACACACACACTAGGCATGCTCTCTCTCACACACACACACACACTAGGCATGCTCTCTCTCACACACACACTAGGCATGCTCTCTCTCACACACACACACACACTAGGCATGCTCTCTCTCACACACACACACACTAGGCATGCTCTCTCTCACACACACACTAGGCATGCTCTCTCTCACACACACACACAATAGGCATGCTCTCTCTCTCACACACACACACTAGGCATGCTCTCTTTCACACAGACACTAGGCATGCTCTCTCTCACATACACACACACTAGGCATGCTCTCTCACACATACACACACACTAGGCATGCTCTCTCTCTCTCACACACACACACACACACACACACTAGGCATGCTCTCACACACACACACACACACACACACACACACACACACACACACACACACTAGGCATGCTCTCTCTCACACACACACACAAGGCATGCTCTCTCTCACACACACACACACACACTAGGCATGCTCTCTCTCACACACACACACAAGGCATGCTCTCTCTCTCACACACACACACACACACACACAAGGCATGCTCTCTCTCACACACGGCATGCTCTCTCTCACACACACACACACACACACTAGGCATGCTCTCTCTCACACACACACACACGGCATGCTCTCTCTCACACACACACACACAAGGCATTCTCTCTCACACACACACAAGGCATGCTCTCTCTCACACACACACACACACACAAGGCATGCTCTCTCTCACACACACACACACACACAAGGCATGCTCTCTCTCACACACACACACACACACACAAGGCATGCTCTCTCTCACACACACACACACACACTAGGCATGCTCTCTCTCACACACTAGGCATGCTCTCTCTCACACACACACACTAGGCATGCTCTCTCACACACACACACACACTAGGCATGCTCTCTCTCACACACACACACTAGGCATGCTCTCTCTCACACACACACACTAGGCATGCTCTCTCTCACACACACACACACTAGGCATGCTCTCTCTCACACACACACACACTAGGCATGCTCTCTCTCTCACACACACACACTAGGCATGCTCTCTTTCACACAGACACTAGGCATGCTCTCTCTCACATACACACACACTAGGCATGCTCTCTCACACATACACACACACTAGGCATGCTCTCTCTCTCACACACACACACACACACACACACACACTAGGCATGCTCACACACACACACACACACAATAGGCATGCTCTCTCTCACACACACACACACAAGGCATGCTCTCTCTCACACACACACACACACACTAGGCATGCTCTCTCTCACACACACACACAAGGCATGCTCTCTCTCTCACACACACACACACACGGCATGCTCTCTCTCACACACACACACAAGGCATGCTCTCTCTCACACACACACACACACACACTAGGCATGCTCTCTCTCACACACACACACGGCATGCTCTCTCTGACACACACACACAAGGCATGCTCTCTCTCACATACACACACACTAGGCATGCTCTCTCACACATACACACACACTAGGCATGCTCTCTCTCTCTCACACACACACACACACACACTAGGCATGCTCTCACACACACACACACACACACACACACACACACACACACACACACACACACTAGGCATGCTCTCTCTCACACACACACACAAGGCATGCTCTCTCTCACACACACACACACACACTAGGCATGCTCTCTCTCACACACACACACAAGGCATGCTCTCTCTCTCACACACACACACACACACACACAAGGCATGCTCTCTCTCACACACGGCATGCTCTCTCTCACACACACACACACACACACACACTAGGCATGCTCTCTCTCACACACACACACACGGCATGCTCTCTCTCACACACACACACACAAGGCATTCTCTCTCACACACACACAAGGCATGCTCTCTCTCACACACACACACACACACAAGGCATGCTCTCTCTCACACACACACACACACACAAGGCATGCTCTCTCTCACACACACACACACACACACAAGGCATGCTCTCTCTCACACACACACACACCACACTAGGCATGCTCTCTCTCACACACTAGGCATGCTCTCTCTCACACACACACACTAGGCATGCTCTCTCACACACACACACACACTAGGCATGCTCTCTCTCACACACACACACAGGCATGCTCTCTCTCACACACACACACTAGGCATGCTCTCTCTCACACACACACACTAGGCATGCTCTCTCTCACACACACACACACTAGGCATGCTCTCTCTCTCACACACACACACTAGGCATGCTCTCTTTCACACAGACACTAGGCATGCTCTCTCTCACATACACACACACTAGGCATGCTCTCTCACACATACACACACACTAGGCATGCTCTCTCTCTCACACACACACACACACACACACACACACACTAGGCATGCTCACACACACACACACACACAATAGGCATGCTCTCTCTCACACACACACACACAAGGCATGCTCTCTCTCACACACACACACACACACTAGGCATGCTCTCTCTCACACACACACACAAGGCATGCTCTCTCTCTCACACACACACACACACACGGCATGCTCTCTCTCACACACACACACAAGGCATGCTCTCTCTCACACACACACACACACACACTAGGCATGCTCTCTCTCACACACACACACGGCATGCTCTCTCTGACACACACACACAAGGCATGCTCTCTCTCACACACACACACACAAGGCATTCTCTCTCACACACACACAAGGCATGCTCTCTCTCACACACACACACACACACACACAAGGCATGCTCTCTCACACACACACACACACACAAGGCATGCTCTCTCTCACACACACACACTAGGCATGCTCTCTCTCACACACACTAGGCATGCTCTCTCTCACACACACACACTAGGCATGCTCTCTCTCACACACACACTAGGCATGCTCTCTCTCTCACACACACACTAGGCATGCTCTCTCTCACACACACACACTAGGCATGCTCTCTCTCTCACACACACACACAAGGCATTCTCTCTCACACACACACAAGGCATGCTCTCTCTCACACACACACACACACACAAGGCATGCTCTCTCTCACACACACACACACACACAAGGCATGCTCTCTCTCACACACACACACACACACACAAGGCATGCTCTCTCTCACACACACACACACACACTAGGCATGCTCTCTCTCACACACTAGGCATGCTCTCTCTCACACACACACACTAGGCATGCTCTCTCTCACACACACACACACTAGGCATGCTCTCTCTCACACACACACACTAGGCATGCTCTCTCTCACACACACACACTAGGCATGCTCTCTCTCACACACACACACTAGGCATGCTCTCTCTCACACACACACACACTAGGCATGCTCTCTCTCTCACACACACACACTAGGCATGCTCTCTTTCACACAGACACTAGGCATGCTCTCTCTCACATACACACACACTAGGCATGCTCTCTCACACATACACACACACTAGGCATGCTCTCTCTCTCACACACACACACACACACACACACACACACACTAGGCATGCTCTCACACACACACACACACACACAATAGGCATGCTCTCTCTCACACACACACACACAAGGCATGCTCTCTCTCACACACACACACACACACTAGGCATGCTCTCTCTCACACACACACACAAGGCATGCTCTCTCTCTCACACACACACACACACGGCATGCTCTCTCTCACACACACACACAAGGCATGCTCTCTCTCACACACACACACACACACACTAGGCATGCTCTCTCTCACACACACACACGGCATGCTCTCTCTGACACACACACACAAGGCATGCTCTCTCTCACACACACACACACAAGGCATTCTCTCTCACACACACACAAGGCATGCTCTCTCTCACACACACACACACACACACACAAGGCATGCTCTCTCACACACACACACACACACAAGGCATGCTCTCTCTCACACACACACACTAGGCATGCTCTCTCTCACACACACTAGGCATGCTCTCTCTCACACACACACACTAGGCATGCTCTCTCTCACACACACACTAGGCATGCTCTCTCTCTCACACACACACTAGGCATGCTCTCTCTCACACACACACACTAGGCATGCTCTCTCTCTCACACACACACACACACTAGGCATGCTCTCTCTCACACACACACACACACACTAGGCATGCTCTCTCTCACACACACACACACACACACACATACACTAGGCATGCTCTCTCTCACACACACACACACTAGGCATGCTCTCTCTCACACACACACTAGGCATGCTCTCTCTCACACACACACACACTAGGCATGCTCTCTCTCTCACACACACACACTAGGCATGCTCTCTTTCACACAGACACTAGGCATGCTCTCTCTCACATACACACACACTAGGCATGCTCTCTCACACATACACACACACTAGGCATGCTCTCTCTCACACACACTAGGCATGCTCTCTCTCACACACACACTAGGCATGCTTTCTCTCACACGCACACACACACTAGGCATGCTCTCTCTCTCACACACACACACACTAGGCATGCTCTCTCACACACACACACTAGGCATGCTCTCTCTCACACACACACACACTAGGCATGCTCTCTCTCTCACACACACACACGCTAGGCATGCTCTCTTTCACACAGACACTAGGCATGCTCTCTCTCACATACACACACACTAGGCATGCTCTCTCTCACACACACACACACACACACTAGGCATGCTCTCTCTCACACACACACACACACTAGGCATGCTCTCTTTCACACAGACACTAGGCATGCTCTCTCTCACATACACACACACTAGGCATGCTCTCTCATACACACACTAGGCATGCTCTCTCTCACACACACACTAGGCATGCTCTCTCTCACACACACACTAGGCATGCTTTCTCTCACACGCACACACACACTAGGCATGCTCTCTCTCTCTCACACACACTAGGCATGCTCTCTCACACACACACACTAGGCATGCTCTCTCTCACACACACACACACGCTAGGCATGCTCTCTCTCTCTCACACACACACGCTAGGCATGCTCTCTCGCTCTCTCTCACACACACACACGCTAGGCATGCTCTCTCGCTCTCTCTCACACACACACACACGCTAGGCATGCTCTCTCTCTCACACACACAAGGCAGTTTATTCAGCATAAAATGTCAGTGTCTCTCTGCTTACCTTGTGGCGTTTGTTTGGGTTGGTAGCGAATGGTTCAAAGATACACACTGTGTTCCCATAGGACGCTGCAATCTAAACAGAGTAACGTTAAATATCCCAACATTAATCAGTAGTTTTACACACCAGGGTTAATGGTGCAGTCAAAGGAGAGGAGGGAGGAGAGAGGAGGGAGGAGAGAAGGAGGGAGGAGAGAAGGAGGGAGGAGAGAAGGAGGGAGGAGAGGAGAGGAGGAGGGAGGGAGGAGAGGAGGAGGGAGGAGAGGAGGAGGGAGGAGAGGAGGAGGGAGGAGGAGGGAGGAGGAGAGGAGGGAGGAGGAGGGAGGAGAGGAGGAGGGAGGAGAGAGGAGGGAGGAGAGGAGGAGGGAGGAGGGGAGGAGGGAGGAGAGGAGGAGAGGAGGAGGGAGGGAGGAGGAGGAGGAGAGGAGGGAGGAGGGGAGGGAGGAGGAGGGAGGAGAGGAGGAGGGAGGAGGGAGGAGAGAGGAGAGGAGGAGGGAGGAGAGGAGGAGGGAGGAGAGGAGAAGAGGAGGAGGGAGGAGAGGAGGAGAGGAGGAGGGAGGAGAGAGGAGGGAGGAGGGAGGAGGAGAGGAGGGAGGAGGGGAGGGAGGAGAGGAGGGAGGAGAGGAGGAGGGAGGAGAGGAGGAGAGGAGGGAGGAGAGGAGGAGAGGAGGAGGGAGGAGAGGAGGAGGGAGGAGAGGAGAAGAGGAGGAGGGAGGAGAGGAGGAGGGAGGAGGGAGGAGAGAGGAGGGAGGAGAGGAGGGAGGGGAGAGGAGAGGAGGAGGGAGGAGGGGACAGAAGAAGAGAGCAAGGAGAAGAGAACAGAACTGCATTTGTCATCACAACATTATTGTAACTACGTGCGTGCGTGCGTGTGTGCGTGCGTGTGTGCCTGCGTGCGTGTCTTACCCTGCCCAGTTGGTGGGAGCACTCGACACAGCCCACCTGGATGTTGCCATTTTGAGCCCCAGGGATGATCTGAACACACTCAAAATCACTGGCCAAGATCACTATATCACAGCCTGAACCATAGGCCTGGGAGAGGGGAGACAGACACACAGACAGACAATTCAGTCAATCCAACAGAATGCAAGACAACAGCAGCCTGGTCCCACATCTGATTGTGCCATATTACCAATTTGCTGAGACAATTTTTAAAATGTTTTTAATTGACCCTTTATTTAACTAGGCAAGTCAGTTAAGAACAAATTATTATTTACAAAGACAGCCTACCCCGGCCAAACCTTAAACCGGACTACGCTGGGCCAATTGTGCGCCACCCTATGGGACTCCCAATCACGGCCGGCTGTGATACAGCCTGGAATCGAACCAGGATCTGTAGTGATGCCTCTAACACTGAGATGCAGTGCCTTAGACCACTGCACCACTCGAGATCAATGACCAGTAGAGCTGAAAGGACAGCACAAACAGATCTGGGACCAGGCTACATATACAGTCCACTCCTCCTGGTAGGTAAATATACATACTGAGACTGTCTGGTGAACTGCACTGTAGTCAAACAGATCTGGGACCAGGCTACATATACAGTCCACTCCTCCTGGTAGGTAAATATACATACTGAGACTGTCTGGTGAACTGCACTGTAGTCAAACAGATCTGGGACCAGGCTACATATACAGTCCACTCCTCCTGGTAGGTAAATATATCTACTGAGACTGTCTGGTGAACTGCACTGTAGTCAAACAGATCTGGGACCAGGCTACATATACAGTCCACTCCTCCTGGTAGGTAAATATACATACTGAGACTGTCTGGTGAACTGCACTGTAGTCAAACAGATCTGGGATCAGGCTACATATACAGTCCACTCCTACTGGTAGGTAAATATACCTACTGAGACTGTCTGGTGAACTGCACTGTAGTCAAACAGATCTGGGACCAGGCTACATATACAGTCCACTCCTCCTGGTAGGTAAATAGACATACTGAGACTGTCTGGTGAACTGCACTGTAGTCAAACAGATCTGGGACCAGGCTACATATACAGTCCACTCCTCCTGGTAGGTAAATATACATACTGAGACTGTCTGGTGAACTGCACTGTAGTCAAACAGAGAGACAGAGAGGCTACAGTACAGCAGCTGTACCTCCATCACACATCACTCTCTACACCATGCTAAGAAAAGTGTGTCTCCCCAAATGGCACCCTATTCCCTATATAGTGCACTACTTTTGACCAGGGTCTATAGGGATGCAAGGGAATAGGGTGCCATGTGAGACACATCCTAAGTCTCCATGTTTAATTCAGGCTAGTGGTGAGGTAATGATGAGTTCTCTTAGAACAGGGCCATGTTTCCAGGTCTACACAGTCTAGTCAGCTGCTGGTTTGGCTTCTGGTTCCATGGAAAGACGCAGCATTGTTCACGTGAAAGGAGAGGTGTGCTGAGAAAGATTTCAGAGGATGTGAGACGCGAGAGGTGTTTACAACACAGTGACTCTGGAACGAATAGAGGCTGAAGAGAGAGGTTGTAGAGAGAGGAGGGAGAGAGAAAGGTTGTAGAGAGGAAGGAGAGAGGAAGGAGAGGGGTTGTAGAGAGAGGGAGGAGGGAGAGAGAGAGGGAGGAGAGAGGAGGGAGAGAGAAAGGTTGTAGAGAGGAGGGAGAGAGAAAGGTTGTAGAGAGGAGGGAGAGAGGAAGGAGAGAGGAAGGAGAGGGGTTGTAGAGAGAGGGAGGAGAGTGGTGTGTCTGTGTGAGAGAAAGAAGAGAAGGAGAGTAGAGGGAGAAAGATAAAGACCGGAGAGAGAGAGAGTGGTTGAGGAGAAAGAGGAAGTAAAGGAGAAGAGATAATGTGTGTAAAAGAGAGAGAGAAAAAAGGAGGGAGAGGGAAGGAGAGAGGAGCAGTCCTAGTTGAGGTATTGCTGCAGCAGCTGAACATTACAGCTGGAATTAAAAGCAGTCACCGTCACGCACAGACTAGCCCTGCTCTACTCACCTACACACACACACGAGGAGAGATGAGGTGTGCATGACTGAGAGACCACTCTGTTCTGTACCTGTACTCTGTTCTGTACCTGTACGTTGGTGTGTGTGTGTCATCGATCTACATGAACCTGATACAACAGAAACAACCGCTCAGCTCATCACGTCTGTCCAAGCACCTCTCACCTCGCCTCTGCCTGCCTGCCTGCCTGCCTGCCTGCCTGCCTGCCTGCCTGCCTGCCTGTCTGCCTACCTTTTGACAAGAGCCTTCAAAGGCCATTTGGTCTGCAGCCTATAGCAACCTATATTCCCTCACAGCCAGTGTTTAGGTGGTCTAACATAAACCTGCCTCACACACAGCTGAGTGCACTGTCAGACCAGTCAGAGTTGGCAACACAACAAGCCCCAGGCATCAGGGACAATGCAGTGAATGGAAGGAGTATGAATGAGGTCTGTTATATGTAACATGAGAAGAGATGTTGGCTGAAGACTTAACACATTTCATCAGGTTAATATTCATATTATAGAGACAGGAAGACTGAGTTCACAATACCAGCCCACACACACACCACACACACACCCAGAGACAAACACAGCGCAAACACACACCACAGACACAGACAAACAAACACCAAGCAAATAAAGACACACACACAGACAAACACCACGCAAATACAAACACACAGACACACCACGCAAACACAGACACACACACAATTACACACCATGCAAATACAGACACACCACGCAAACACACACACACACACACACACACAAAGAAAACACTATATGCAGACACACACAAGATACACACAGACCATACACAGCTGTCACCTACAGAACAACCCAGTCAGGTAGGTCCCCTCACGTTTACTACCCGAGTGCCTTTAACATGTTATTGATGAAGGTATGTACCATTGACAGCAGTTGGATTGACCCTCTGTTGGATGTGAAGATGTTAAATGGTGATTGAATAATGGAGGATCTGTCTGGCTCCATCTTGGAGAGTCACCTAGTTAACCCTGACCAGGGCTCTAGGCTGCCCTTCTTCACAAGCAGCACGTGAGCACCTAAGTTGAAAAATGTAGGCGAACACAAATAGATGTAGGAGCAATGAAAAATATTTGAGACATTAAAGCTAGAATCTTACATTTTCTAGGCGCACTGGTGCTCTTAAATATATATTTCAGGTCGCACAGTAAAATAAATAGGCACAGATGTGAGTAAAATGCTTGTACTGTAGAGCCCTGCTGTGTGTGGGGGTGGGCGTGCTCACAGGCATCCCAAATGTCAGTGATTCTTCCCATGACTAACTCAATCATGGCAGCACATCAGTGTACCACTACAGATAGGCTTTACATGAACTATACCCTCTCCTTTCACACACACTATGGCAGGCGTCCCAAATGGCATCCTATTCCCTTTATAGTACACTACTTTAGACCAGGGACAAAAACTGTAGAAAACAACACTAGAGCCGGTAGGTAGGTAGGTAGGTAGGTAGGTAGGTAGGTAGGTAGGTAGGTGTGTGTGTGTGTGTGTGTAAAATGTGGCGACGGACAACATGACAGGGAAGATTTTGATTTACTGGACCCATATGCAGTGTATAACCCACTGGGCGTTCACCCACGGTGCTCACAATGACACTGGGCGTTCACCCACGGTGCTCACAATGACACTGGGCGTTCACCCACGGTGCTCACAATGACACTGGGCGTTCACCCACGGTGCTCACAATGACACTGGGCGTTCACCCACGGTGCTCACAATGACACTGGGCGTTCACCCACGGTGCTCACAATGACACTGGGCGTTCACCCACGGTGCTCACAATGACACTGGGCGTTCACCCACGGTGCTCACAATGACACTGGGCGCTCACCCACGGTGCTCACAATGACACTGGGCGCTCACCCACGGTGCTCACAATGACACTGGGCATTCACCCACGGTGCTCACAATGACACTGGGCGCTCACCCACGGTGCTCACAATGACACTGGGCATTCACCCATGGTGCTCACAATGACACTGGGCGTTCACCCACGGTGCTCACAATGACACTGGGCGCTCACCCACGGTGCTCACAATGACACTGGGCGCTCACAATGACACTGGGCGCTCACCCACGGTGCTCACAATGACACTGGGCGCTCACCCACGGTGCTCACAATGACACTGGGCGCTCACCCACGGTGCTCACAATGACACTGGGCGCTCACCCACGGTGCATAATCACAGATTATGGTAATTCATGCATCTTATTAATAGAACATGCAACTCATGTAATGAGGCAGCCAATAAAATGTCATTTTCAAACATTTGACAAAATGCAATTTGCGGGAAAACACCATTCTAAACAGAGCACCTGGGAAAACACCATTCTAAACAGAGCACCTGGGAAAACACCATTCTAAACAGAGCACCTGGGAAAACACCATTCTAAACAGAGCACCTGGGAAAACACCATTCTAAACAGAGCACCTGGGAAAACACCATTCTAAACAGAGCACCTGGGAAAACACCATTCTAAACAGAGCACCTGGGAAAACACCATTCTAAACAGAGCACCTGGGAAAACACCATTCTAAACAGAGCACCTGGGAAAACACCATTCTAAACAGAGCACCTGGGAAAACACCATTCTATGGGTTGCTAATATGATTACAATTGTGCCTTTGGTTTTTGGACAATGAAAGAAAGTTGATATGAAAACCAATAGAACAGGAGAGAAATGGCATAGTGGTGGGTCCAATAGGGAAGTAAATGGAAATTTGCAAACATTATATAATAACTCCTGTCTATACAGAAATAAATCAAATCACTCAAAATCCATCCCCAGAAAGCGTGACTTAGCCACAGAGGAATCAAGGATCATTGGCTTCTGTAAAAAAATTGCTGTGGATTGTTTCACATCACAAACTAGTAGGCCCGCAATTTGGGCAGCGCGCTTGGCAACAGGCCCAGCTGATTACTGAGTCACGGCTGTCAGCAACACACATCTGAAATAAGTGTGAAGATAATGTGTCGAGTGTAATGTTTTATGTTGAGACAAGAAGAAGGGGAGGGATGTGTGGTGAAGATATAGGCCAGTCTCTCTCCAGAATGGCTCAGCCAACACCCGCAAATTCCTGCGCATTCATTGTTTCATTGTGTGAAATGTTTGCCCTTAGATATTTTTGATCAATTCCCCATTACACATGTCACCAGTAGTAAATGTTCCTTTAATCCCTGTCATTTGATTACATTAATTTATGTTAATGTATTTATTAACTACAATAATTCACCATTCTCACAGTGAAAAGGTTGTTCCAGAATTCACAACCTGCTATACTTGTCAGTAACAGGTTTTGGTTTATTTCATAACCATCATACATTGTTTAATTGTTATTGGTTTGGAGTCGTCCATTTCAGCAATGAGCATGTGTCTAGTTTCTCTGTCCTGATAATGTTGAGGGGGAGCGGGTGTGCCTGGGCACACATAGAAGTACCTGGCCTGCTGAGGCTGGTGATCTCTCATTAGTTGACTTAATAAAAATGATAAACATTAAAAGTTACGATTAACCACAAGACAAACATTGAGAAAGGAAAACGTTATTATTGAAATGAAACTGTTCCGTGAAAATGCGCATATGAAAATCATAACTGGCGCAGAACAGTAGAAATGGTAGGATAAATTGTAGCTTGCCCGAACTTCAAATTCACAAGCCGCCTATGAAGTCTTCATGAAATAATTGCCTCCATGTTTCCATGGTGGGATTTTGCCTATAGGCTACTTTGAAACAAGGTGAGACGTGCTTCATAATATGAAATACATCGTTCTTGTTTCAAACAATGAAGTACATTTTCAAAATGCATAGTGCCTCCAGCTGACATTGTACAGTGGTGTGTGACGCGCTGACAGCCCGTTTCCTGCACTTGAATGGGAGGCACACTTCAATTACCAGTTGAGAAATAATAATAGTAGCTCTTTAAATCGTGCACCAAATGTATTTTTAACACGTGATTGCAATTGTTGCGCAATGAATGGGCTTGTAAAAGGGCTCGTTTTACTCCAGCAACAACCAGCTGAGGATTGTATTGTTATATTGGATAAATAACATACTTTTAGTGTATCTGGACAACCCTTCAAATTAGTGGATTTGGATATTTCAGCCACACCCGTCGAGCACACAGCCGTGCAATCTCCATAGACAAACATTGGCAGTAGAATGGTCCGCAACTGAAGAGCTCAGTGACCTTTAACAAGTCAGCTGGTCAAATTTCTGCCCTGCTAGAGCTGCCCCAGTCCACTGTAAGTGCTGTTATTGTGAAGTGGAAACATCTAGGAGCAACGGCTCAGCCGCAAAGTGTTAGGCTACACATGCTCACAGAACAGGACGGCCAAGCATGTAAAAATCCTCTGTCCTAGGTTGCAAAAATCACTTCACTACCAAGTTACAAACTGCCTCTGGAAGCAACGTCAGCACAATAACTGTTAGTCTGGAGCTTCATGAAAAGGGTTTTGTTGGCCGAGCAGCCGCACACAAGTCTAAGATCACCATGCGCAATGCTAAGTGTTGCCTGGAGTGGTGTAAAGCTCGCTGCCATTGGACTCTGGAGCAGTGGAAACGTGATCACGCTTTACCATCTCCTGTTACAGCATGACAACGCCCCCGCGCACAAAGCGAGGTCCATACAGAAATGGTTTGTCAAGATCGGTGAGGAGAAACTTGACTGGCCTGCACAGAGCCCTGACCTCAACCCCATCGAACACCTTTGGGAGCCAGGTCTATCGCCCAACATCAGAGCCCGACTTCACTAATGCTCTTGTGGCTGAATGGAAGCAAGTCCTCTCAGCAATGTTCCAAAATCTAGTGGAAAGCCTTCCCAGAAGAGCGAAGGCTGTTATAGCAGCAAATGGGGGACCAACTCCATATGAATGGCTATGATTTTGGAATTAAATGTTCAACGAGGTGTCCACATAGTAATCATGTACACTACATGGCCAAAACTAACGAAAATACACACAGGCCAAATCCATTATTAACCTATAGAGTGATAAACATGACAGCAAATGTATTATTTGGGCCGACAACAGTTTTATTTATCAGCTTTCATATAATCATTTTATGGCCAAAAGTCGCTATGCCACGGTGTGAGTGTGTGTTAAAGACAGGGCCCTGGGTGAGCCCTAAGGGTCTCCGTGTGAGTGGTACATCGTTAGACCTAGTGTGGTTCTGGAGGTTTCTTCCCATGAAATGGACCCTGACATCTCTGAGGGCTACATAAACGGCCTATTGTGCACTACTTTTTCCCTATATAGTGCACTACTTTTAGTGCATGACCAGATCCCATGGGGCTCTGGTCAAAAGTAGTGCACTATATAGGGAATAGGGTGCCATTGTGGACACAAACAGACACTGAGCCACCAGCCCTCAGGGATGGAACACAATGGTAGTCGTTAGGCCTATGCTTTCAGCTGTAGTAGTATAGGCCAATGCATTCATCATTTAGTGTAAGATGGAATTGTATTATTTTAAACAATACAAAACATACACGTACAAACGACAACATCACACAAAGATCAACTGCATCACACCTGCTCAGACCCACCTGCTCAGACCCACCTGCTCAGACCCACCTGCTCAGACCCACCTGCTCAGACCCACCTGCTCAGACCCACCTGCTCAGACCCACCTGCTCACACCCCCAATTCCAGCGTCTGTATCTCTCCACCACATGGCATCAAAATGCACCATTTTGTAAGGCCAATGCATTTGTAAAGCAAATGTCTCATGTGGCTGTTATAAAGTCTTTATGAATGTGCCTACAATAAACTGTTACCATGTTTTCCATGTTATGCTAGCCTATGTCCCAAAGCAAGTAGCCTCTAGCTTAGGTTCCATTCCCATGGTTGTTTCACCACATACTATAAGCAGCTGGTTCAAAATCACTCCACTGTATGCTATTATGAATAGCATTTAGTAGTCTGAATATAAAGAACGCCCTGAGCACCAACCATGTGTGTGAGAGTGACGTGAAAGTGTTTAGTATTTTCCCTCTCGAGCAAGTTTCAAACAGAGGCCAACATTATGTACCACAAGCAGCTGCTGTGAGCAATGATGAGGTTCTCATATCTCTCTAAATACAATCAGGGGAAACCGTTTGGAAAGCAAATGGCTGTTGCTGTCAAGAGAAGACAGTGAAAAGACTAATGTTTTACAGTTATGAAAATTCTCAACTTGATTGAGCAAAAATTCACTGTTTATCATTGTTGGGTCAGTCAGTGCCACATCAAAGTTAGTTTTTGGACAATAATTTCCTCCTCCAGGTTAGATGTCATATTGTAGGTTATTTGGGTCTCCCCTTCTCATAGGCCTGTTATATGGATGAGACAACGTTTTTATTGATCTGATTTGTCAGTCAGCCGAGTATTCTACCCTGTCATTTTAGTCATTAAAAAAGATGACCCTAATGTCTCCAGTAATATAACGTTTAGTACAATTGCATGAAATGTGTTTATAAAAGGCAACATTTTTCCCATGCAAAGAAAGAACAAATGTATCTGATACAGCCTAAAGCCCACTGAACAGTCTGTTTTGTGAAAAGAGTTATTATCAGCCTAAATTATGACTATCCAATCTACTGATCACATTAGGAATAATAGGCTTCTTTACAAAAGTCTGCAAATGCGATGCATGGAATGCTTTATCATTAAAGAAGAATTTTTTTGGTTAAAATTTGCTTCCCAAACTTGAAACTCGTGTACCGCATATAGCACTAACCTCCGCTCCCCTTCCTGCATTTCAACACATTTTTGCCATGGTGCAGAGAGAAACATTTGCAGTTTTATAATGCTATTCTACACATTTTGTCATGAGGCTTACAGAAAATATTGCAGTTTAAAGCTAATTTCCTGGAGGCCCAAGACATCACCCATAGGACACAGTGAAACCGACCTAATAACACACCCGGAGACTGTACCACTACAGGTACTGTAGCCTCCCCATATAACTACAGTATGTAATGTACTACCGTCTCTGACAGGGGGTCTGGCGCTTTGTGGCGCAGCAGCTTGGGAACAGCTTACCCTGACACTGCAGGGGTTACTGGTTCAAATCCTGCTTAGGCTGTTCCCTCTCGTCAGCTCTGAGATGCTGCAGCTCAGTGTGTGTAGGATAGTATCAGATAGACCTCACTGTTAGACTAGCTGTGTGTAAGATAGACCACTGTTAGACTAGCTGTGTGTAAGATAGTATCAGATAGACCACTGTTAGACTAGCTGTGTGTAAGATAGTATCAGATAGACTTCACTGTTAGACTAGCTGTGTTGGATAGTATCAGATAGACCACTGTTAGACTAGCTGTGTGTAGGCTAGTATCAGATAGACCACTGTTAGACTAGCTGTGTGTAGGCTAGTATCAGATAGACTTCACTGTTAAGCTAGCTGTGTGTAGGCTAGTATCAGATAGACTTCACTGTTAAGCTAGCTGTGTGTAGGCTAGTATCAGATAGACTTCATTGTTAAGCTAGCTGTGTGTAGGATAGTATCAGATATACTTCACTGTTAAGCTAGCTGTGTGTAGGATAGTATCAGATAGACTTGCTGTGTGTAGGATAGTATCAGATAGACTTCACTGTTAAGCTAGCTGTGTGTAGGCTAGTATCAGATAGACTTCACTGTTAAGCTAGCTGTGTGTAGGCTAGTATCAGATAGACTTCACTGTTAAGCTAGCTGTGTGTAGGCTAGTATCAGATAGACTTCACTGTTAGACTAGCTGTGTGTAGGCTAGTATCAGATAGACGTCACTGTTAAGCTAGCTGTGTGTAGGCTAGTATCAGATAGACTTCACTGTTAAGCTAGCTGTGTGTAGGATAGTATCAGATAGACTTGCTGTGTGTAGGATAGTATCAGATAGACTTGCTGTGTGTAGGCTAGTATCAGATAGACTTCACTGTTAAGCTAGCTGTGTGTAGGATAGTATCAGATAGACTTGCTGTGTGTAGGCTAGTATCAGATAGACTTCACTGTTAAGCTAGCTGTGTGTAGGGTAGTATCAGATAGACTTGCTGTGTGTAGGCTAGTATCAGATAGACTTCACTGTTAAGCTAGCTGTGTGTAGGATAGTATCAGATAGACTTCACTGTTAAGCTAGCTGGCCAAAAGCCATTCAGGCTACTGTCAGCAGATGGTCAATTCTTACAGGTCATCATATCCATATAATAGGCCCACTTCTAATGGGATTTCTATGATCATATCATTATTGTACTTCAGATAGCCTGCTACTCTGTTACACAGTCATACAGAGAATTGTTCCATATGCTCACTCACTCACTCACTCACTCACAGAGGGATAGGCAATCTATTACACAAACACAGACACAGGCTACAAAAAGGAATTTCAAGACAGAGAACGCAAACATCACTCATGTATTAATCAATAGACCAAAGTAACTTCCCGCTCTGTCGGGCTGGCAGCAAACCAGGATAGTCAGACAGGACACTAACACACCTTTCAAACCAGGATAGTCAGACAGGACACTAACACACCTTTCAAACAAGGATAGTCAGAGAGGACACTAACACACCTTTCAAACCAGGATAGTCAGAGAGGACACTAATACACCTTTCAAACCAGGATAGTCAGACATGACACTAATACACCTTTCAAACCAGGATAGTCAGGCAGGCCACTAACACACCTTTCAAACCAGGATAGTCAGGCAGGACACTAACACACCTTTCAAACCAGGATAGTCAGGCAGGACACTAATACACCTTTCAAACCAGGATAGTCAGGCAGGACACTAACACACCTTTCAAACCAGGATAGTCAGACATGACACTAACACACCTTTCAAACCAGGATAGTCAGGCAGGACACTAACACACCTTTCAAACCAGGATAGTCAGGCAGGACACTAATACACCTTTCAAACCAGGATAGTCAGGCAGGACACTAACACACCTTTCAAACCAGGATAGTCAGACATGACACTAACACACCTTTCAAACCAGGATAGTCAGACAGGACACTAATACACCTTTCAAACCAGGATAGTCAGACAGGAGACTAATACACCTTTCAAACCAAGATAGTCATACAGGAGACTAATACACCTTTCAAACCAGGATAGTCAGACAGGACACTAATACACCTTTCAAACCAGGATAGTCAGACAGGACACTAATACACCTTTCAAACCAGGATAGTCAGACAGGAGACTAATACACCTTTCAAACCAGGATAGTCAGGCAGGACACTAATACACCTTTCAAACCAGGATAGTCAGACAGGAGACTAATACACATTTCAAACCAGGATAGTCAGGCAGGACACTAATACACCTTTCAAACCAGGATAGTCAGGCAGGACACTAATACACCTTTCAAACCAGGATAGTCAGGCAGGACACTAATACACCTTTCAAACCAGGATAGTCAGGCAGGACACTAATACACCTTTCAAACCAGGATAGTCAGGCAGGACACTAATACACATTTCAAACCAATACGTTTTCCCGCTAACTTTAGCATCCAGACAACTTTTCGTCTACTTTTCTTTATATGAAAGGTACTGCAAGCAACAAAGCCTATGCTTTTATTTCCGCCAACCGACCTAGTCATGATTGAGGTAAAGTTCTGCCTACGGCTTAGTACTGTATATGCATCATGCTGAGGCACTAAGCTCTTGATGGTTGCTAGGCAGCGCCCTTTACTACTATAACTCCGGTAAAGGTGCCAATGGATACAGACTGTTCCATTGACCAGACTGGTGCACATTCAACAAATCTGATCTAACAAAGTGGATATTCCTCAAATTCTTCATGACTGATGTATTGTAATAGTCCCACAATGGATTACTTAAGTCCAGGTTGGATATATTGTTTAGGTTGAGTTTGATTGACCTCCTGTCCTGCCAGTTGTAAACTCTGCGAGGCATGTTACATTACATAGGCTAGCCCACCACATGCACTGTTTTCTTCATGACAACTGGACGGATCCAGAAACAAGTACTGTGGGAATAAATAAATAAATATCACTGAATGACGAAATATTGGAATAAAGTAGGCTAATGCAATCGAAGGCATCAAATTGTTGCTTACTGACACTCCCAAAGTCATCTAATTGTTATAATACATTTGGTCAACTATTTCAGCACTGTTTCACGCTGCTTTGAAACAAGCGTGGGGACTTGATAAATCAATCAGTCATATTTTTATTTTCACTGAATCTCCGTTTGGATATTGGTTGGGCTACAATTAGGCTGTGGAAACATTAGCTAAGTTGCAGTGAGTGCTGCTCATGATCATCTTGTCTAGCTGGCTCATTCATCATCACTGATCAGAACATTGTGACAGCATGTTATGTATCTTAAAATGCATCATCACTGATCAGAACATTGTGACAGCATGTTATGTATCTTAAAATGCATCATCACTGATCAGAACATTGTGACAGCATGTTATGTATCTTAAAATGCATCATCACTGATCAGAACATTGTGACAGCATGTTATGTATCTTAAAATGCATCATCACTGATCAGAACATTGTGACAGCATGTTATGTATCTTAAAATGCATCATCACTGATCAGAACATTGTGACAGCATGTTATGTATCTTAAAATGCATCATCACTGATCAGAACATTGTGACAGCATGTTATGTATCTTAAAATTCATCATCACTGATCAGAACATTGTGACAGCATGTTATGCATCTTAACAAGTGGATGATTTTGCTCTTCACTTGACCCCAGACCAAAAGACTGGGTCTTAATCCATCAATGTGATTCTGTTTCACTGAATCTCTCTGTCTGTATACAGAATGGTTCATTCTCTGGCTGGGAAAACAAGTGGAGGTGGAATATCTTTGTTTCCTCGTCTATCACTGATCTGAAACATTTAGCATGCTATATTTAAGCAATAAGGCCTGAGGGGGCCAATATACCACAGCTAAGGACTGTTCAAATGCACAACGTAATGCGGAGTGCCTGGATACAACCCTTAGCCGTGGTATATTGGCCATATTCCACAAAGCCCCAACTTAATTAGAGCAGTAAAAAAAAATGTTTTATGTTTTGTCATACCCGTGGTATACAGCTGTCAGCCAATCAGCTTTCAGGGCTCGAAGCACCCCATTTATAATGTAACCTAGATCAACAGTAGGGCTAGTATTTAGCTCGATCCGGTATAGGCAACTCCAAAAGCCTGCAGAGGTTGTCAAATATGAACACGGACTCACATGAAAATAGGATTGCTATTATCAATATCATGACAAAGTTAAGACCCTACGCCTGCTCCCTAACAAAGGAGTGATAGTAGGCAAAATATGAAACAGATGAAAACAGCATGGGCTTGGGCTCTGTTTCAAAATATCACTTTTTAAAAATGTTATTCCATTATATTCTTACAATAAAATGTGTGTGTGTGTTGACTGATCAGGTTGGTGTGTCTGGTCTGTTTAATGAACAAAATAAGGAACCATTGATTTCATTTGGAGGGCCTGTTTGTAAGGGGATCCTATGAACATGGGGGGGGGGGGTATTTTTGAGGGTGACCAACATCAAATGAGAAAATGCACTGACAAACTACTATATTTCCAAATGACTATCATATTATTCATATGGATAGTAGATGGATAGTAAATGCGATATGATGCACGCAGAATAACACGCAACCTCTGAAAGGATGCCAACTAGCTGTCTACGTCACCGCCTGCACAGCTGATGCTAGCTTGACAGCCGCTCGAGCTAATGATACATGAAACACACTGACGCCAATGTTAGCTAGTCTCGCTCACTACACACACACACACACACACACACACACACCAAGCCCTAGCCCCGGGATAGGTGTGGCGTTTCAATCATATCATTCAATGTATAGTTTGGATGCTGGAAAGAAAACTGCATTATTATCGATGTTACATGTGAGATTGCGTAAAAACATCAAAGGAATTCCCCTGTCGACCCTTGTAACACGCAGCATCATAAAGGTCATCTGACAGGCTTTCCGTCTTAGGACCAAAGCAAATAAACAGAACATTAGCTCTGGCTCTATATCCTCTGCGAACACCGTAGGATAACCTTGAACACCCACGGTTAGCTGGCTAATGCTGAACGTTAATGTCAGAGCGAATGAATGATGTGGTGGATTGGCAGCCTCACAGACCTGACTCAACGTTACCCGCGAATATATCCGTGCACTTCATGCAGACGACTCTGTGAATCTTGTTAGCGCTCTGTCTGTACATGGCTAGCCAAGATGCTATCTAGCGCTGGTTAGTTAGCAAGGATGCTATCGCTGACAGCTAGGTAGCTAATCATCGTCTCCCAAACAGCGTCAGATCAGTTCAATATCAAAATAAAACCTACCGTGAAAGGAATGTCGTTGACGCTCCCCACAGAATAGCAGCAGTCACCGGGGTTCACAGCTCCCGTTAGCACCTGGTGGAGATGCATTTTCCCCTTATTTTAGCTTCAACAGATGCCTGGATATTTAATTATTTACGACAGCGACTCGTCCACCCTCTGTTTCTCCATCTAACTCGCCACTGCTGCTGGGAATTGCATCCGTCTGTAGTCTGTCTGCCAGCGGCTTGTTTTTTGTTTCTCCGAATGTCCGCTAAAACGCCGCGGAGGTGGAGGATAATCTTTAGTCGGTTTGAATCAAATAGCAGGTTGTGTACATGTATGTGAAATAGGCTGCCTTCGCTGTCAGTGTCCAAACACACAGCGTCTGGATTCTTACAGGCAGCGCTTCGCTGAAGGAAGAATATCTGCAGCGAACATGACATGCGCGTTCACGGCGATCCGAAGGCACGACTGCATACCATAGACATATCATGTCTAGATTGTGAACGAGACTAGCGTATGTAGTTATAAATTCTAATTGTCGCAATTTTTTATCTTATTAAATTACCCTATCTGTAAATATGTTAAAATGTCTGAAAAATATTTCATGGCAAATGTCCCCATTCGGTCAGAGACAATATACCCGCTCTAGTTTATAATTGCTATGTTGATGACGCTCCAGGTTTGGGGATCACGCACCAGTGTGACGAATACGCAGGCGTTCATTGATCTTCCAGAGATACGTGGGGTTTGGGAAAAATGTTTCGATATCGATGATGTGCTGTCAATCAGTATAAGAGCTGGTCGAAACAGTTGGTCGAAACAGAGTCAATTATTAACAATGTTAAAACAATTCCAACAGCCGCTGTCATATCTTGCTTTGTGTCTCTGGCATAACAGCGGGTGGTTAGGGAATCCCAACCCCCTACAAGGGAAGGCTTTTGGTGCATTCTGGAGAATATGACATGACTGCACATTAGTGTTTGCAAAGGTCCATTGCAAGTACACTGAACAAAAATATAAACGCCACATTCAACAATTTCAAAGATTTTACAGTTCCTATAAGGACATCAGTCAATTGAAATAAATAAATGAGGCCCTAATTATGGATTTCACATGACTGGGAATACAGATATGCATCTGTTGGTCACAGATCCCTTAAAAAAAAGGTAGGGATGTGGATCCGAAACGATCAGATTGTGTGACCCCATTTGCCTCATGCAGCAAGACACATCTCCTTCTCATAGAGTTGATCAGGCTGTTGATTGTGGTCTGTGGAATGTTGTCCCACTCCTCTTTATTGGCTGTGCAAAGTTACTGGATATTGGCAGGAACTGGAACATGCTGTCGTACACATCGAATTCAGAGCCTCCCAAACATGCTCAATTTGTGACATGTCTGGGGAGTATGCAGGCCATGGAAGAACTGAGACATTTTCAGCTCCAGGAATTGTGTACAGATCCTTGCGATATGTGGCAATACATTATCATGCTGAAACATGAGGTGATGGCGGCGGAAGAATGGCACGACATTGGGCCTCAGGATCTCGTCACGGTATCTCTGTGCATTCAAATTGCTATCAATAAAATGCAATTGTGTTCGTTGTCCATAGTTTATGCCCGGCCATACTATGACCCCACCACCTCCATGGGGCACTCTGTTCACAATGTTGACATCAGCAAACTGCCTGCCCACAAGACACCATACACGCTGTCTTCCATCTGCCCGGTACAGTTGAAACCGGGATTCATCGGTGAAGAGCACACTTCTCCAGCGTGCCAGTGTCCATCGAAGGTGAGAATTTGCCCATTGAAGTCGGTTACGATGCTGAACTGCAGTCATGTCAAGACTCTGGTGAGGATGACAAGCTCGCAGATGAGCTTCCCTGATACATTGTCTGACAGTTTGTGCAGAAATTCTTCGGTTGTGCAAACCCACAGTTTCATCAGCTGACCAGGTGGCTGGTCTCAGAAGATCCCGCAGGTGAAGATGCTGGATGTGGAGGTCCAGGGCTGACGTGGTTACATGTGGTCTGCAGTTGTGAGGCTGGTTAGATGTACAGTGCCTTGCGAAAGTATTCGGCCCCCTTGAACTTTGTGACCTTTTGCCACATTTCAGGCTTCAAACATAAAGATATAAAACTGTATTTTTTTGTGAAGAATCAACAACAAGTGGGACACAATCATGAAGTGGAACGACATTTATTGGATATTTCAAACTTTTTTAACAAATCAAAAACTGAAAAATTGGGCGTGCAAAATTATTCAGCCCCTTTACTTTCAGTGCAGCAAACTCTCTCCAGAGGTTCAGTGAGGATCTCTGAATGATCCAATGTTGACCTAAATGACTAATGATGATAAATACAATCCACCTGTGTGTAATCAAGTCTCCGTATAAATGCACCTGCACTGTGATAGTCTCAGAGGTCCGTTAAAAGCGCAGAGAGCATCATGAAGAACAAGGAACACACCAGGCAGGTCCAATATACTGTTGTGAAGAAGTTTAAAGCCGGATTTGGATACAAAAAGATTTCCCAAGCTTTAAACATCCCAAGGAGCACTGTGCAAGCGATAATATTGAAATGGAAAGAGTATCAGACCACTGCAAATCTACCAAGACCTGGCCGTCCCTCTAAACTTTCAGCTCATACAAGGAGAAGACTGATCAGAGATGCAGCCAAGAGGCCCATGATCACTCTGGATGAACCGCAGAGATCTACAGCTGAGGTGGGAGACTCTGTCCATAGGACAACAATCAGTCGTATATTGCACAAATCTGGCCTTTATGGAAGAGTGGCAAGAAGAAAGCCATTTCTTAAAGATATCCATAAAAAGTGTCGTTTAAAGTTTGCCACAAGCCACCTGGGAGACACACCAAACATGTGGAAGAAGGTGCTCTGGTCAGATGAAACCAAAATGGAACTTTTTGGCAACAATGCAAAACGTTATGTTTGGCGTAAAAGCAACACAGCTCAACACACCATCCCCACTGTCAAACATGGTGGTGGCAGCATCATGGTTTGGGCCTGCTTTTCTTCAGCAGGGACAGGGAAGATTGGAAGATGGATGGAGCCAAATACAGGACCATTCTGGAAGAACCTGATGGAGTCTGCAAAAGACCTGAGACTGGGACGGAGATTTGTCTTACAACAAGACAATGATCCAAAACATAAAGCAAAATCTACAATGGAATGGTTCAAAAATGAACATATCCAGGTGTTAGAATGGCCAAGTCAAAGTCCAGACCTGAATCCAATCGAGAATCTGTGGAAAGAACTGAAAACTGCTGTTCACTAATGCTCTCCATCCAACCTCACTGAGCTCGAGCTGTTTTGCAAGGAGGAATGGGAAAAAAATTCAGGTCTCTCGATGTGCCAAACTGATAGAGACATACCCCAAGCTACTTACAGCTGTAATCGCAGCAAAAGGTGGCGCTACAAAGTATTAACTTAAGGGGGCTGAATAATTTTGCACGCCCAATTTTTCAGTTTTTGATTTGTTAAAAAAGTTTGAAATATCCAATAAATGTCGTTCCACTTCATGATTGTGTCCCACTTGTTTTTGATTCTTCACAAAAAAATACAGTTTTATATCTTTATGTTTGAAGCCTGAAATGTGGCAAAACGTCGCAAAGTTCAAGGGGCCCGAATACTTTCGCAAGGCACTGTACTGCAAGATTCCCAAATACGATGTTGGATGCAGTTTATGGCAGAGAAATTAGCATTACATTGTCTGACAACAGCTCTGGTGGACATTGCTGCATTCAGCATGCCAATTGCACGCTCCCTCAACTTATTACATCTATAGCATTGTGTTGTGTGACACAACTGCACATTTTAGAGTGTCCTTTTATTGTACCCAGCACAAGGTGCACCTATGTAATGTGCATGCTTTTTAATCAGCTTCTTGACATGCCACCCCTGTCAGGTGGATGGATTATCTTGGTAAAGGAGAAATACTCACTAACAGGTATGTAAACAAATATGTTCACAACATTTGAGAGAAATAAGCTTTTTGTGCATATACAACATTTCTGGGATCTTTTATTTCAGTTCATGGAACATGAGACCAGCACTTTACATGTTGCATATCTATTTTTTTGTTCAGTATAGTAAGATGCTTTTTTAAATTAAATACCTTCCCTAGATTGTCTTTCTATATTGTCTTTTTGGGTGTGGTAATGAAGCACTGGGAAGCAACTATATTCCATGTGCAGAGCTCCCATTTCTTTATCTAGATGTAAATATTTAGAAAATGTGATGACAATGATTTCATCATGCATAAATAGCCAAGAGTAGACAAGTAGGTCTACATCATAGAACGAGCTGTATATCTATGTAATCTATGGATCTGCATTGAACTTGATCGATGTTGTGACATTTCTTCTGTGCTGTTACAGATGTGTAGCTAATACACTAGCAGTATTCACACAACAAGAATGAGATTCTGTTTCTATGGTGGTATTACTGTAGCTATGTGATACATAAAGGATATTGTTCCTTCAGATCAGGCAGAGGAGGCTTAGTGAGTCAGACAGTCAGGCCTGCAGTCAGAGGGCTGAATCTCAATACTCTGATGCAGCTTCCACTCGTGTTCTTCTTTCCTCAAATATAAATGACCTTCATCTACACTGTGATAAAGAACTCAGAGCTGAATACAAATGTGGGATGTTTATTTGATCACCCTGTTGCAGGAAAACTTTCCTGCAATGCAAAATGAAGATCCTTCATCTGTAGGTGAAAGCTAATTCATCCGTCGTGGTGCTTTCCTTCAGCCTGTTTTTCTTCTTCTTCAGATTTGTGGATAAGACGAAGAGGAGACGAAGACAGGAAGCCGCTAACACACAGGGCCAGCTAGCAGCAAGGAACCCACTTGACAACAAACAGGGCAGTGTGTGTGTGTGTGTGTGTGGCTGATGACACAGTATTGCTTTTGTCCTGAGAGAG
The DNA here is from genome assembly GCF_002021735.2 of Oncorhynchus kisutch. NCBI lineage: Eukaryota > Metazoa > Chordata > Actinopteri > Salmoniformes > Salmonidae > Oncorhynchus > Oncorhynchus kisutch. The sequence continues at coordinate 1,014,830 of NW_022261980.1, forward strand.
CATGACACACACACATATGTTTACACACACACAAACATGTTCACACACACACACACATACACACACACACACACACACACACACACACACACACACACACACACACACACACACACACACACACACAGAAGTAAACACTACCAAAATCGATGGCATTACTTACTGTACACATCATGTGCAGTGAATCTTCCATAGGACCAGGACTGATGTGTTACTATTCTAAGTGTAGGACTCCTTACTCTCTAGAAGTTATCCCTATATTTTGAATTACCTTCCTAATGTCAGCTGTACATGACTTTCAAAATCCTAACATGGCTTAACGTTAAACAACCATCTTTCCTGTGGTTTGTTGTCTTGCCAACATAGTGGAGCACACACTAACACAATGTGACACAGACGGGGTCAAACCCAGCACGATTCCTTACTTGGTGATTATTCTCCATATCATATCCTGTTATGATACCCTCAGGCTCTAAGAATATCTGTTTGCAGACGGACTCTTGGACACAGCATCAGCCAGAGGACAACTCTCACTAATTACAACACACACACACACACACCAACCTCTCCAAGGGGTGAGTCTCAATAGTTCAACGTATAATCCTTACATCTGCACCTCCTTGCTTTATTATCTGGCCTGTGTTTTCAGATTGGTGTAGATAAATGAGAGGAGGCGACGAGGGAACCGCTTCAGATTATTGAGACACATTCCTTGGCTTCATATCAGACTGAGAGTACATCTGGCCAAAAGTGATGGCATTGCTGCTTCCTATAGGCGGTTCTCTGAGAGATACCAGAGCTGGAGAGAGACAAGGCTACTCTTTGAGAGATACCAGGGCTGGGAGATCACCTGCATTAGGACACACTCCGAGGCCGAGTTCCAAACCAACTCTTCACTCCTACCCGTATGTCCTTGTTAACTTCCATCTGCCGATCTGAGAGGGCCAAATAGGGTATAAACAATATGGTGGAAAGTCAACACTCCCCAACAGCTGAATGGAGCCTGGGGACTATAGTAGCTATCCACTCAGAACCAAAAGGAGAAGTGATGATGCAGCTTCCCTGAATGGAAGTGTTCTATGTCCGCAGACAAGAGGTCCTGACCTTTATGACACAGGAGATAGTGTGCTTAACAGCAGAGTCACTGGTTCAAGTCCAGCTGTGACTTTATTCTCTTCAGCGCTACAATTGGCATCGAGGACCTAATGATAGGTAGTGTGGTTTGGGATCAGACAGAGAAAGTGCATTCAACCAATCCATTCCGATGTGTGTGTGTCAATCCTCCTTCCCTGTGAGCAGATGTGGAGAGCAGGCCAGCCGGCGGCTCCAAGTCATGTGACCAGCCAGCGTGCCCCAGTTAGGAAGTACAGGAGGCTCTCAATGTGCATATGGGTGTGTGTCTGTTTTGTGTGTGTGCAGTGAATGTGAGAGGGAGAGAGAGAGACAAATTTGATTTAAAGAAAGCATTTGACTCAATTTGGCATGAGGGTCTGCTATACAAATTGATGGAAAGTTGTGTTGAGGGAAAAATATATGACATTATAAAATCCATGTACACAAACAAAAGGTGTTCAGTTAAAATGGGCATAAAACACACATTTCTTCCCACAGGGCTGTGGGGTGAGACAGGGATGCAGCTTAAGCCCCACCCTCTTCAACATATATATCAACGAATTGGCGAGGGCACTAGAACAGTCTGCAGCACCCGGCCTCACCCTACTAGAATCTGAAGTCAATTGTCTACTGTATGCTGAGGATCTGGTGCTTCTGTCACCAACCGAGGAGGGCCTAAAGCAGCACCTAGATATTCTGCACAGATTGGCTTAAACATCAGCGCCACAGGTAACTTCTACAAAGCTATGAACGAACTGAGAGACAAGGCAAGAAGGGCATTCTATGCCATCAAAAGGAACATAAAATACAACATACCGATTAGGATCTGGGTAAAAATCAGTTATAGAACCCATTGCCCTTTATGATTGTGAGATCTGGGGTCTGCTCAACAGCCAATAATTCACAAAATGGGACAAATATCAAATTGAGACTCTGCATGCAGAATTCTGCAAAAACATCCTCTGTGTACAATGTAAAACACCAAATAAAGCATGCAGAGCAGAATTAGGCCGATGCCCGCTAATGATCAAAATCCAGAAAAGAGACATTACATTCTACAGCCACCTAAAAGGAAGTGATTCCCAAACCTCAACAAAGCCATAACAAAGCCATTTCACCTACAGAGAGATGAACCTGGAGAAGAGTCCCCTAAGCAAGCTGGTCCTGGGGCTCTGTTCACAAACACAAACAGACAGTGTCACAGAATTCTAAGAGTGGTGGATGTAGAGTCAGGCGCAGAGAGCAATACTTCCAATGGATGCGTTTATTTCACTTGGTCTAGCCAACAATCAGGCAATGACCATAAATCAGGTATGTCTCCAAAAACCATGAAATAACATCCAATAAATTACACAGGATAAAAACAACTTCACCCCTGACAGTAGGAATAAGCCCACACAAAATCAGACGGGCACTGGAAGTTTAAATAGACCATTGATGAACCAAAATAAGCAACAGGTGAAAACAATAAAGCCAAAAGCAACAGAAAAGAAATAGGGATCGGAGGCAGCTAGTAGACCGGTGACGATGACCGCCGAGCGCCGCCCGAACAGGGAGAGGAGTCATCTTCGGGTGGAAGTCGTGACACAGAGCCCCAGAACAGCAACACAATTAGACCCAACCAAATCATGAGAAAACAAATTACTTGACACATTGGAAAGAATTAACCAAATAAACAGAGCAAACTAGAATGCTATTTGGCCCTAAACAGAGAGTACACAGTGGCAGAACACCTGACCATTGTGACTGACCCAAACTTAAGGAAAGCTTTGACTATGTACAGACTCAGTGAGCATAGCCTTGCTATTGAGAAAGGCCGCCGTAGGCAGACCTGGCTCTCAAGAGAAGACAGGCTATGTGCACACTGCCCACAAAATGAGGTGGAAACTGAGCTGCACTTCCTAATCTCCTGCCCAATGATTGACCATATTAGAGACACATATTTCCCTCAGATTACGTAGATCCACAAAGAATTTCAAAACAAACCCATTTTGATAAACTCCCATATCTCTTGGGTAAATACCACAGTGTGACATCACAGCAGCACAATTTGTGACCTGATACCACAAGAAAAGGGCAACCAGTGAAGAACAAACACCATTGTAAATACAACCCATATTTATGTTTATTTATTTTCCCTTTTGTACTTGAACTATTTGCACATAATATGACATTTGACATGTCTTTATTCTTTTGGAACTTCTGTGAGTTTAATGTTTAATGTTTACTGTTACTGTTTTTATACTTTATTTCACTTTTCTATGTTATCTACTTCAATTGCTTTGGCGATTATATATTTCCCATGCCAATAAAGCCCTTGAATTGAAATTGAGAGAGCGAGACAGAAAGAGAGCAAGAGAGCGAGAGAGAGAGAGTGATACAGAGAGCATGTGATGTGTCCATGTTTATGAACTCTTTCCAGTCAGACAATCAGGACTATACATACTTCCCATCATGACTCTGCACATTCACCAACACACTACGATATACTACTATGTATTATATTATACAATTATATACAGTATACACCAATATATACACTAATAATAATGATATGAAAATACATTTCACATCATAGAGTTTTAACATTTTATATAGAACATTCCTATTGTTCTACGTTGAGCAGGGTGACAGGCTCTGTAGGCCCACACATGGTGGTTGTTCTATCATAGGTCAGTCAGTGGTGCTTCAGTTAATAGACCCTTTTATGATTCATCATTTAGTCTCTGTTCATCACTCCTCTGCTCTCTGTGCATGTGCCATTCCACTCACACACTTACACGTACACGCACACGCACGCACGTACACACACAGACACACACACTCTCTTTCTCTCTGCTCCTATTTAGCTTACAGTCATGTATACTCACACAGGTATGTGTGTCTGCAGAGAATCTGGAAGATTGTTGACAGTCCTGTTAAATCAGCAGGACTGTCAGGTCAGATAAAGAACAGCAATAATACTGTTCAGTGATGTGTGTATGAGTGTGTGTGGGTGCTCCCTGCAAAGCTGTTACAGGATAACCAGTTTTTCATTTCTAAATCACAGCACATCACAACCGGCTGGAGAGAGAAAATTCCTGAAGTGTCATTTAAGTGGTGGGATCAAGGGCCTGACACACACACACACACACACCGACCCCTCCCTTAGCACCTCATACCGGTGCCTTCTCAACAGGTTACTGGGTTGCGATGATTGTTTGTGTGTGTGTTGTGTGCATATGTGTGTGTGAGTGAAATGCCTTACTGAGTCAGTGCTCAACACTGTATGCTAGTGCTGCCTGCTGGTCAGTAGAAGACACAGCTGTCTTTATCAGTAAAGTCAACTGTGTGGACTGAAGCTTTGTGAGAAATGTCTCAAATGTAATAATATATATTTCAATACATAAATATTAAGTAATTTATAATAAGCAATCTGATTGTCAATTTAAATGTTTTCTTAAAACGATCTAAAATCACACATTTTCGAAAATGATTCAGCGTCTGGCCACTAGATGGTGGCATTGTGCTACAATAGGTCTACCCAGCAGTAGATCAGTTTTCAGAATGTAGTTTGGTCTCTTTAGCGGTTATACTGAAACTGAAAGTAAAAGTTGCAACACACGCCATTTTAGAGGGCACACAGTCCGATACTCCTGTTCCAATTGTTTGCAAAGATTGGTAAGTCAGACATTTCATGCTTTCTTCATATTTTAAAGTGTTATAGAAACACGTATTATCATGACTTTATTCCATGAAACAGTGTGCTGTATGTAACCACTGTGTTAGACGTACGGTGTTGGCCTATGTTATGTAACCTGTTCCATATTTGATTGTTCTGATAAAGTTTTGGTGAAAAATACCACTGAAATGTTGAATTTGTTTACCTAAAATACTGTATAAAGTGACTATGAATGACACAGTACATTTTGGCTGTATTCTGTAGTTTTCAGGAGAGTAAGGGGGTTTCAGTATTGGTCTCTCACTAGGCTTGAATTGTATGAGGAAACACATATTTCTAAGGTGGTTACATGTAACACCACTTACAAATATCTCTAAATGGCAATGATATATCTGTAGAAGTAAAGAAATACAAATATATAGAATTCTTGAAATATTTTATTTATTTTGTACATTAAGCAACCATCCAGCTTCCGCATATATATATATATATATATACATATAGCCTCTTCCTGTTTCACAATTGGTGAAAACATGAACACGGGGCCTAGTTCACATCGCTACAGATGATTTAGGCAGGGTTCCTCTTTAAACTAACTACACTTATAAAGGCTTTATATAACATACATGAAGTATTTAAGCATTACATAGATGATTCACATGTCATCTATGAGCTTATGTCACTTACTCTATAAAGGGTGAAATAATAATAGGGTTCGTTACCAAACGTGACGTAACATTTTGTCGATAAAATGCAACTGTACTTTATAAAGGGTGACATAATGCATGATTACTAAGATACAATGCTGTATGAAACTACTTATAGATAGTCTTATATTGTCCTGTATAGTCATGGCAAAAAGTTGTGAGAATGACACAAATATTCATTTTCACAATGTCTGCTGCCTCAGTTTTGCAATTAATTGCAAAGTCCCTCTTTGCCATGCAAATGAACTGAATCCCCCCAAAACATTTCCACTGCATTTCAGCCCTGCCACAAAAGCACCAGCTGACATCATGTCAGTGATTCTCTCGTTAACACAGGTGTGAGTGTTGACGAGGTCAAGGCTGGAGATCACTCTGTCATGCTGATTGAGTTCGAATAACAGACTGGAAGTTTCAAAAGGAGGGTGGTGCTTGGAATCATTGTTCTTCCTCTGTCAACCATGGTTACCTGCAAGGAAACACATGCTGTCATCATTGCTTTGCACAAAAAGGGCTTCACAGGCAAGGATATTGCTGCCAGTAAGGTTGCACCTAAATCAACTATTTATCGGATCATCAAGAACTTCAAGGAGAGCTGTTCAATTATTGTGAAGAAGGCTTCAGGTAGTCCAAGAATGTCCAGCAAGCACCAGGACCGTCTCCTAAAGTTGATTCAGCTGCGGGATCGGGGCACCACCAGTACAGAGCTTGCTCAGGAATGGCAGCAGGCAGTTGTGAGTGCATCTGCACGCACAGTGAGGCGAAGACTTTTGGAGGATGGCCTGGTGCCAAGAAGGGCAGCAAAGAAGCCACTTCTCTCCAGGAAAAACATCAGGGACAGACTGATATTCTGCAAAAGGTACAGGGATTGGACTGCTGAGGACTGGGGTAAAGTCATTTTCTTTGATGAATCCCCTTTCCGATTGTTTGGGGCATCCGGAAAAAAGCTTGTCCGGAGAAGACAAGGAGAGCGCTACCATCAGTCCTGTGTCATGCCAACAGTAAAGCATCCTGAGACCATTCATGTGTGGGGTTGCTTCTCAGCCAAGGGAGTGGGCTCACTCACAATTTTGCCTAAGAAAAGGCAAAGTGATAACTAAGTGGCTTGGGGAACAAAATATCAATATTTTGTGTCCATGGCAGGAAACTCCCAAGATTTAATCCCTTTGAGAACTTGTGGTCAATCCTCAAGAGGTGGGTGGACAAACAAAACCCACAAATTCTGACAAACTCCAAGCATTGATTATGCAAGAATGGGCTGCCATCAGTCAGGATGTGGCCCAGAAGTTAATTGACAGCGTGCCAGGGCGGATTGCAAAGGTCTTGAAAAAGAAGGGTCAACACTGCAAATATTGACTCTTTGCATCAACTTCATGTGTCAGGGTTTACTAGGAGTGGTGGGTAGGAGTCAGGCGCAGCAAGCAGAGGGTTCGGTGAAATGTAATGATTTATTCTCCAGCACAAACGGTCACGCCAAATACAGGGCGCATAACACAACCAACAGAGTAACAAAACAATCCCACACAAACCTAAGCGGGCCTAACAGGTTGAAGTAGACACAAACCTAAGCGGGCCTAACAGGTTGAAGTAGACACAAACCTAAGCGGGCCTAACAGGTTGAAGTAGACACAAACCTAAGCGGGCCTAACAGGTTGAAGTAGACACAAACCTAAGCGGGCCTAACAGGTTGAAGTAGACACAAACCTAAGCGGGCCTAACAGGTTGAAGTAGACACAAACCTAAGCGGGCCTAACAGGTTGAAGTAGACACAAACCTAAGCGGGCCTAACAGGTTGAAGTAGACACAAACCTAGGCGGGCCTAACAGGTTGAAGTAGACACAAACCTAAGCAGGCCTAACAGGTTGAAGTAGACACAAACCTAAGCGGGCCTAACAGGTTGAAGTAGACACAAACCTAAGCGGGCCTAACAGGTTGAAGTAGACACAAACCTAAGCAGGCCTAACAGGTTGAAGTAGACACAAACCTAAGCAGGCCTAACAGGTTGAAGTAGACACAAACCTAAGCAGGCCTAACAGGTTGAAGTAGACACAAACCTAAGCAGGCCTAACAGGTTGAAGTAGACACAAACCTAAGCGGGCCTAACAGGTTGAAGTAGACACAAACCTAGGCGGGCCTAACAGGTTGAAGTAGACACAAACCTAAGCGGGCCTAACAGGTTGAAGTAGACACAAACCTAAGCGGGCCTAACAGGTTGAAGTAGACACAAACCTAAGCAGGCCTAACAGGTTGAAGTAGACACAAACCTAAGCAGGCCTAACAGGTTGAAGTAGCCACAAACCTAAGCAGGCCTAACAGGTTGAAGTAGACACAAACCTAAGCGGGCCTAACAGGTTGAAGTAGACACAAACCTAAGCGGGCCTAACAGGTTGAAGTAGACAGAAACCTAAGCGGGCCTAACAGGTTGAAGTAGACACAAACCTAAGCGGGCCTAACAGGTTGAAGTAGACACAAACCTAAGCAGGCCTAACAGGTTGAAGTAGACACAAACCTAAGCGGGCCTAACAGGTTGAAGTAGACACAAACCTAAGCGGGCCTAACAGGTTGAAGTAGACACAAACCTAAGCGGGCCTAACAGGTTGAAGTAGACACAAACCTAAGCAGGCCTAACAGGTTGAAGTAGACACAAACCTAAGCAGGCCTAACAGGTTGAAGTAGACACAAACCTAAGCAGGCCTAACAGGTTGAAGTAGCCACAAACCTAAGCAGGCCTAACAGGTTGAAGTAGACACAAACCTAAGCGGGCCTAACAGGTTGAAGTAGACACAAACCTAAGCGGGCCTAACAGGTTGAAGTAGACACAAACCTAAGCGGGCCTAACAGGTTGAAGTAGACACAAACCTAAGCGGGCCTAACAGGTTGAAGTAGACACAAACCTAAGCGGGCCTAACAGGTTGAAGTAGACACAAACCTAAGCGGGCCTAACAGGTTGAAGTAGACACAAACCTAAGCAGGCCTAACAGGTTGAAGTAGACACAAACCTAAGCGGGCCTAACAGGTTGAAGTAGACACAAACCTAAGCGGGCCTAACAGGTTGAAGTAGACACAAACCTAAGCAGGCCTAACAGGTTGAAGTAGACACAAACCTAAGCAGGCCTAACAGGTTGAAGTAGACACAAACCTAAGCAGGCCTAACAGGTTGAAGTAGACACAAACCTAAGCGGGCCTAACAGGTTGAAGTAGACACAAACCTAAGCGGGCCTAACAGGTTGAAGTAGACACAAACCTAAGCGGGCCTAACAGGTTGAAGTAGACACAAACCTAAGCGGGCCTAACAGGTTGAAGTAGACACAAACCTAAGCGGGCCTAACAGGTTGAAGTAGACACAAACCTAAGCGGGCCTAACAGGTTGAAGTAGGCACAAACCTAAGTGGGCCTAACAGGTTGAAGTAGACAAAAATCAAGAAACACAAAAAGGAACAGGTGCAACTAATAAGACTAAACTAACAGAAAAGGAAAAAGGGATCGGTGGCGGCTAGCAGACCGGCGACGACGACCGCCGAGCACCGACCGAACAGGCAGGGGAGTCGTGACATCATGTAATTGTCAATAAAAGCCTTTTACACTTATGAAATGCTTGTAATTATACTTCACTATTACATAGTAACATCTAACAAAAATATCTAAAGACACCGAAGCAGGAAACTTTGTGTAAATTAAAACTTGTGACATTCTCAAAAGGTTTGGCCACGACTGTATATATAGACATAACTGTTTATGTTTACTGGATAGGTTTTCTGAGTGAGATCTGTCTGAGCAGTCCAGAGTCTAAATCAGACATTAGACTGTATGGAGCCTGAGGGAGACCCTGGAGTCATGAGTAGCAGGTGAGTCAGAGAGAGAGGGAGTCTGAGGGAGACCCTGGAGTCATGAGTAGCAGGTGAGTCAGAGAGAGGGGGAGTCTGAGGGAGACCCTGGAGTCATGAGTAGCAGGTGAGTCAGAGAGAGGGGGAGTCTGAGGCAGACCCTGGAGTCATGAGGAGGAGGTGAGTCAGAGAGAGGGGGAGTCTGAGGGAGACCCTGGAGTCCTGAGTAGGAGGTGAGTCAGAGAGAGGTGGAGTCTGAGGGAGACCCTGGAGTCATGAGTAGGAGGTGAGTCAGAGAGAGGTGGAGCCTGAGGGAGACCCTGGAGTCATGAGTAGCAGGTGAGTCAGAGAGAGGTGGAGCCTGAGGGAGACCCTGGAGTCATGAGTAGCAGGTGAGTCAGAGAGAGGTGGAGCCTGAGGGAGACCCTGGAGTCATGAGTAGCAGGTGAGTCAGAGAGAGGGGGAGCCTGAGGGAGACCCTGGAGTCATGAGTAGCAGGTGAGTCAGAGAGAGGGGGAGTCTGAGGGAGACCCTGGAGTCATGAGTAGCAGGTGAGTCAGAGAGAGGGGGAGTCTGAGGGAGACCCTGGAGTCATGAGTAGCAGGTGAGTCAGAGAGAGGGGGAGCCTGAGGGAGACCCTCGAGTCATGAGTAGCAGGTGAGTCAGAGAGAGGTGGAGTCTGAGGGAGACCCTGGAGTCATGAGTAGCAGGTGAGTCAGAGAGAGGGGGAGTCTGAGGGAGACCCTGGAGTCATGAGTAGGAGGTGAGTCAGAGAGAGGGGGAGTCTAAGGGAGACCCTGGAGTCATGAGCAGGAGGTGAGTCAGAGAGAGGGGGAGTCTGAGGGAGACCCTGGAGTCATGAGTAGGAGGTGAGTCAGAGAGAGGGGGAGTCTGAGGGAGACCCTGGAGTCATGAGTAGGAGGTGAGTCAGAGAGAGGTGGAGTCTGAGGGAGACCCTGGAGTCATGAGTAGGAGGTGAGTCAGAGAGAGGTGGAGTCTGAGGGAGACCCTGGAGTCATGAGTAGCAGGTGAGTCAGAGAGAGGTAGAGTCTGAGGGAGACCCTGGAGTCATGAGTAGCAGGTGAGTCAGAGAGAGGGGGAGTCTGAGGGAGACCCTGGAGTCATGAGTAGCAGGTGAGTCAGAGAGAGGGGGAGTCTGAGGGAGACCCTGGAGTCATGAGTAGCAGGTGAGTCAGAGAGAGGGGGAGTCTGAGGCAGACCCTGGAGTCATGAGGAGGAGGTGAGTCAGAGAGAGGGGGAGTCTGAGGGAGACCCTGGAGTCATGAGTAGCAGGTGAGTCAGAGAGAGGGGGAGTCTGAGGGAGACCCTGGAGTCATGAGTAGCAGGTGAGTCAGAGAGAGGGGGAGTCTGAGGCAGACCCTGGAGTCATGAGGAGGAGGTGAGTCAGAGAGAGGGGGAGTCTGAGGGAGACCCTGGAGTCCTGAGTAGGAGGTGAGTCAGAGAGAGGTGGAGTCTGAGGGAGACCCTGGAGTCATGAGTAGGAGGTGAGTCAGAGAGAGGTGGAGCCTGAGGGAGACCCTGGAGTCATGAGTAGCAGGTGAGTCAGAGAGAGGTGGAGCCTGAGGGAGACCCTGGAGTCATGAGTAGCAGGTGAGTCAGAGAGAGGTGGAGCCTGAGGGAGACCCTGGAGTCATGAGTAGCAGGTGAGTCAGAGAGAGGGGGAGCCTGAGGGAGACCCTGGAGTCATGAGTAGCAGGTGAGTCAGAGAGAGGGGGAGTCTGAGGGAGACCCTGGAGTCATGAGTAGCAGGTGAGTCAGAGAGAGGGGGAGTCTGAGGGAGACCCTGGAGTCATGAGTAGCAGGTGAGTCAGAGAGAGGGGGAGCCTGAGGGAGACCCTCGAGTCATGAGTAGCAGGTGAGTCAGAGAGAGGTGGAGTCTGAGGGAGACCCTGGAGTCATGAGTAGCAGGTGAGTCAGAGAGAGGGGGAGTCTGAGGGAGACCCTGGAGTCATGAGTAGGAGGTGAGTCAGAGAGAGGGGGAGTCTAAGGGAGACCCTGGAGTCATGAGCAGGAGGTGAGTCAGAGAGAGGGGGAGTCTGAGGGAGACCCTGGAGTCATGAGTAGGAGGTGAGTCAGAGAGAGGGGGAGTCTGAGGGAGACCCTGGAGTCATGAGTAGGAGGTGAGTCAGAGAGAGGTGGAGTCTGAGGGAGACCCTGGAGTCATGAGTAGGAGGTGAGTCAGAGAGAGGTGGAGTCTGAGGGAGACCCTGGAGTCATGAGTAGCAGGTGAGTCAGAGAGAGGTAGAGTCTGAGGGAGACCCTGGAGTCATGAGTAGCAGGTGAGTCAGAGAGAGGGGAGTCTGAGGGAGACCCTGGAGTCATGAGTAGGAGGTGAGTCAGAGAGAGGGGGAGTCTGAGGGAGACCCTGGAGTCATGAGTAGGAGGTGAGTCAGAGAGAGGTGGAGTCTGAGGGAGACCCTGGAGTCATGAGTAGCAGGTGAGTCAGAGAGAGGGGGAGTCTGAGGGAGACCCTGGAGTCATGAGTAGGAGGTGAGTCAGAGAGAGGGGGAGTCTGAGGGAGACCCTGGAGTCATGAGTAGGAGGTGAGTCAGAGAGAGGGGGAGTCTGAGGGAGACCCTGGAGTCATGAGTAGGAGGTGAGTCAGAGAGAGGGGGAGTCTGAGGGAGACGCTGGAGTCATGAGTAGGAGGTGAGTCAGAGAGAGGGGGAGTCTGAGGGAGACCCTGGAGTCATGAGTAGGAGGTGAGTCAGAGAGAGGGGGAGTCTGAGGGAGACCCTGGAGTCATGAGTAGCAGGTGAGTCAGAGAGAGGGGGAGTCTGAGGGAGACCCTGGAGTCATGAGTAGGAGGTGAGTCAGAGAGAGGGGGAGTCTGAGGGAGACCCTGGAGTCATGAGTAGGAGGTGAGTCAGAGAGAGGTGGAGTCTGAGGGAGACCCTGGAGTCATGAGTAGGAGGTGAGTCAGAGAGAGGGGGAGTCTGAGGGAGACCCTGGAGTCATGAGTAGCAGGTGAGTCAGAGAGAGGGGGAGTCTGAGGGAGACCCTGGAGTCATGAGTAGGAGGTGAGTCAGAGAGAGGGGGAGTCTGAGGGAGACCCTGGAGTCATGAGTAGGAGGTGAGTCAGAGAGAGGTGGAGTCTGAGGGAGACCCTGGAGTCATGAGTAGCAGGTGAGTCAGAGAGAGGGGGAGTCTGAGGGAGACCCTGGAGTCATGAGTAGGAGGTGAGTCAGAGAGAGGGGGAGTCTGAGGGAGACCCTGGAGTCATGAGTAGGAGGTGAGTCAGAGAGAGGGGGAGTCTGAGGGAGACCCTGGAGTCATGAGTAGGAGGTGAGTCAGAGAGAGGGGGAGTCTGAGGGAGACGCTGGAGTCATGAGTAGGAGGTGAGTCAGAGAGAGGGGGAGTCTGAGGGAGACCCTGGAGTCATGAGTAGGAGGTGAGTCAGAGAGAGGGGGAGTCTGAGGGAGACCCTGGAGTCATGAGTAGCAGGTGAGTCAGAGAGAGGGGGAGTCTGAGGGAGACCCTGGAGTCATGAGTAGGAGGTGAGTCAGAGAGAGGGGGAGTCTGAGGGAGACCCTGGAGTCATGAGTAGGAGGTGAGTCAGAGAGAGGTGGAGTCTGAGGGAGACCCTGGAGTCATGAGTAGGAGGTGAGTCAGAGAGAGGGGGAGTCTGAGGGAGACCCTGGAGTCATGAGTAGGAGGTGAGTCAGAGAGAGGGGGAGTCTGAGGGAGACCCTGGAGTCATGAGTAGGAGGTGAGTCAGAGAGAGGGGGAGTCTGAGGGAGACCCTGGAGTCATGAGTAGGAGGTGAGCCAGAGAGAGGGGGAGTCTGAGGGAGACCCTGGAGTCATGAGTAGGAGGTGAGTCAGAGAGAGGGGGAGTCTGAGGGAGACCCTGGAGTCATGAGTAGGAGGTGAGTCAGAGAGAGGGGGAGTCTGAGGGAGACCCTGGAGTCATGAGTAGGAGGTGAGTCAGAGAGAGGGGGAGTCTGAGGGAGACCCTGGAGTCATGAGTAGGAGGTGAGTCAGAGAGAGGGGGAGTCTGAGGGAGACCCTGGAGTCATGAGTAGCAGGTGAGTCAGAGAGAGGTGGAGTCTGAGGGAGACCCTGGAGTCATGAGTATGAGGTGAGTCAGAGAGAGGGGGAGTCTGAGGGAGACCCTGGAGTCATGAGTAGGAGGTGAGTCAGAGAGAGGGGGAGTCTGAGGGAGACCCTGGAGTCATGAGTAGGAGGTGAGTCAGAGAGAGGGGGAGTCTGAGGGAGACCCTGGAGTCATGAGTAGGAGGTGAGTCAGAGAGAGGGGGAGTCTGAGGGAGACCCTGGAGTCATGAGTAGGAGGTGAGTCAGAGAGAGGTGGAGTCTGAGGGAGACCCTGGAGTCATGAGTAGGAGGTGAGTCAGAGAGAGGGGGAGTCTGAGGGAGACCCTGGAGTCATGAGTAGGAGGTGAGTCAGAGAGAGGGGGAGTCTGAGGGAGACCCTGGAGTCATGAGTAGGAGGTGAGTCAGAGAGAGGTGGAGTCTGAGGGAGACCCTGGAGTCATGAGTAGGAGGTGAGTCAGAGAGAGGGGGAGTCTGAGGGAGACCCTGGAGTCATGAGTAGGAGGTGAGTCAGAGAGAGGGGGAGTCTGAGGGAGACCCTGGAGTCATGAGTAGCAGGTGAGTCAGAGAGAGGGGGAGTCTGATGTGGAAGGTGATCAGAATGGCTGTGTTTTTATTGCCGTTTCATCTGCTTTCACTTTAAGACAACACAGAAGATGATGTGATGATATCACTACAGATAACTATCATTTGTATGAATTGCAGAGCCAAGCGGGAGAGAATGGAGTCTCCTGCTCCCAGCTGTCTCTCTATGAATAGTGCCAGGTCAATGGAGCAACCATATGGTTTTAAAAGAGAACCCTTGACCCCTGATTTGAGGTGAGTGTTGAAATTAGTAGCTTAAAAAAAAGAAAAAAAAGAAAAAAAACACTCTCTCTCTTTCTCTCTCTTTCTCAGTGCCAGTCTGCTGACTGAGGATCAGTTCAGATGTTCTGTGTGTTCAGAGTTGCTGAGGGACCCGGTCTCCATTCCCTGTGGACACAGTTACTGCAGGCAGTGCATCAGCACATACTGGGTCCAGCCCGGCCCTGAAGGAGACTATGTGTGTCTCCAGTGCAGTAAGAGATCCAGAGACCGGCCAGTGCTCTGCACTAACACAGCCTTGGCCAGGTTGCTCCAGGGGCTCCAGCAGGCAGGCTTCAGTCCTGCCCTCCCTGCTCTGGGCTATGCTGGGCCTGGGGACGTGGCCTGTGATATCTGCTCTGGACAGAAGCTCAGAGCTGTGAAGTCCTGTCTGACCTGCACTGTCTCCTACTGTGAGAGCCACATCAGGCAGCACTACACTGTCCCAGCACTGCAGAGACACACCCTGGCTGAGGTCACTGGAGACGGGGGACACAAAGGTCACCAAGGCAACACTGGACAGACAGAGAGAATCAAAGAGGTGCTGTCATTAACAATACACTATGTGAAATGACTAAAAACACTTATCTACAAGCACTTATAACACTATTAGAATGAGGTGAACTGAACTGTGAATGTATTATATTACCTGAACTGTGTGTTTCATGTTTTCTCTTAAGGAGGAGACTATGGAGACTGAGGAGGAGGAGAGAGAAGGTGTCTCTAAAAAGATGACAGAAGTTAAAGAGGAGGAAGAAGATTCTGATGAGGGACTTTCTGATCTGAAGAAGAACCCTAAAACTAAAACTCTTGTCTCTGAAGTGAAGAACATCTCTAAGTTCTACTCAGACTTGCAGCAGGAGAACTCTAATCTTAAACATGTTGTTCGTGAACTCAGTAAAAAGAATGCTGTGTTAAAACAAGAGGCAACATTTGAGAAAGAACTGGTGGACATCAGAACTGCTGCTCTGAATAAGATCACAGCTAATCTCATCTCAGACCCACAGCAACAGAGAGAGGCTGAGTATGTGAGAAGCAACCTGAAGAATATGACCATGGACTATGGTTAGTATGACAATAATGACTCCTTCAAGTGACAGTCTAGATTTTTTAAGGTAGTAGCAGGTTATTAGATAGTATTGTTAACAGGTTCTTATGAATGATAGTTCAACACTCATGGTGTTATAAATGGTTTCATAATGATTTATAAATGTCTGAAGTATACCCCATTCAAGTAAAGTGTTACCTTTTATATTTTAGATCTTGAAACAATCAGAAAATAATTTTGACAGTTAGACTCAACAGTCCTGTATGTTAATCCTCAGTTAGACTCAACAGTCCTGTATGTTAATCCTCAGTTAGACTCAACAGTCCTGTATGTTACTCTTCAGTTAGACTCAACAGTCCTGTATGTTACTCTTCAGTTAGACTCAACAGTCCTGTATGTTACTCTTCAGTTAGACTCAACAGTCCTGTATGTTACTCCTCAGTTAGACTCAACAGTCCTGTATGTTACTCTTCAGTTAGACTCAACAGTCCTGTATGTTACTCTTCAGTTAGACTCAACAGTCCTGTATGTTACTCCTCAGTTAGACTCAACAGTCCTGTATGTTACTCTTCAGTTAGACTCAACAGTCCTGTATGTTACTCTTCAGTTAGACTCAACAGTCCTGTATGTTACTCTTCAGTTAGACTCAACAGTCCTGTATGTTACTCCTCAGTTAGACTCAACAGTCCTGTATGTTACTCTTCAGTTAGACTCAACAGTCCTGTATGTTTACTCTTCAGTTAGACTCAACAGTCCTGTATGTTACTCTTCAGTTAGACTCAACAGTCCTGTATGTTACTCCTCAGTTAGACTCAACAGTCCTGTATGTTACTCTTCAGTTAGACTCAACAGTCCTGTATGTTACTCTTCAGTTAGACTCAACAGTCCTGTATGTTACTCTTCAGTTAGACTCAACAGTCCTGTATGTTACTCCTCAGTTAGACTCAACAGTCCTGTATGTTACTCTTCAGTTAGACTCAACAGTCCTGTATGTTACTCTTCAGTTAGACTCAACAGTCCTGTATGTTACTCCTCAGTTAGACTCAACAGTCCTGTATGTTACTCTTCAGTTAGACTCAACAGTCCTGTATGTTACTCTTCAGTTAGACTCAACAGTCCGTATGTTACTCTTCAGTTAGACTCAACAGTCCTGTATGTTACTCTTCAGTTAGACTCAACAGTCCTGTATGTTACTCTTCAGTTAGACTCAACAGTCCTGTATGTTACTCTTCAGTTAGACTCAACAGTCCTGTATGTTACTCTTCAGTTAGACTCAACAGTCCTGTATGTTACTCTTCAGTTAGACTCAACAGTCCTGTATGTTACTCTTCAGTTAGACTCAACAGTCCTGTATGTTACTCTTCAGTTAGACTCAACAGTCCTGTATGTTACTCCTCAGTTAGACTCAACAGTCCTGTATGTTACTCTTCAGTTAGACTCAACAGTCCTGTATGTTACTCCTCAGTTAGACTCAACAGTCCTGTATGTTACTCTTCAGTTAGACTCAACAGTCCTGTATGTTACTCTTCAGTTAGACTCAACAGTCCTGTATGTTACTCTTCAGTTAGACTCAACAGTCCTGTATGTTACTCTTCAGTTAGACTCAACAGTCCTGTATGTTACTCTTCAGTTAGACTCAACAGTCCTGTATGTTACTCCTCAGTTAGACTCAACAGTCCTGTATGTTACTCTTCAGTTAGACTCAACAGTCCTGTATGTTACTCTTCAGTTAGACTCAACAGTCCTGTATGTTACTCTTCAGTTAGACTCAACAGTCCTGTATGTTACTCCTCAGTTAGACTCAACAGTCCTGTATGTTACTCTTCAGTTAGACTCAACAGTCCTGTATGTTACTCTTCAGTTAGACTCAACAGTCCTGTATGTTACTCTTCAGTTAGACTCAACAGTCCTGTATGTTACTCTTCAGTTAGACTCAACAGTCCTGTATGTTACTCTTCAGTTAGACTCAACAGTCCTGTATGTTACTCTATCTCCACTGATATTTTCTAATTCTAATAAAGTGTGTTTCTCTCCACAGTGGATGTGACTCTTGATCCTGATACAGCACATCCCAAACTCATCCTGTCTGAAGACAGGAAACAAGTTAGATGTGGAGATGCATGGCAGGATCTCCCTGACAACCCAGAGAGGTTTGATATCTCTGTCTGTGTCGTGGGAAAGGAGAGTTTCTCCTCAGGGAGATTCTACTATGAGGTGCAGGTGAAGGGGAAGACTGGCTGGTGTTTAGGAGTGGCCAAGAAGTCCATCAACCTGAAGGGGACGATTTACCTGAATCCTGAGGATGGATACTGGACTGTGATGCTGAGGAATGGACAGTACTGGGCTGGCGCTGTCCCCACTGTCCCCATCTTCCTTAGAGAGGAGGTCCAGAAGGTGGGGGTGTTTGTGGATTATGAGGAAGGTCGGGTCTCCTTCTATAATGTGGAGGCCAGGTCTCATATCCACTCTTTTACTGGCTGTACCTTCACTGAGAAACTCTATCCATTCTTCAGCCCTGGTAATAATTACACTGGTCAAAACACAACCCCACTGGTCATCACTCCTGTAGATGTCACTGACTGACTGGTTTATACCAAACATAGAAATACTGTTAACATAACTGATAATGTAATAGTGATCAAATAATGTAATAATTCATTGTAATGTAAAACATATTATATAAATCAGCAGATAATGTATTCACTTTTTACATTTATAATACAATAACTTTTCCTGATAATGTAATCATTCAATTACAGTTATTAATGCAGAACTAAGTTATTTTGTGGATAAGGTTAAATAAATGAAGTGTTAACATAGTAAATCCCAGTTTGCCAGTGCTGGTCATCTTCCTCATAATGTCATCCAATAAGACCTACTTGTCCATCTATCTCTGTGGACCATATCCTCTTAGTGGACGAGATCCACACTCTTCTTCCTGATATAACATGACATTAGGAAGAATGAAAACAAACAGTCCAATAAATACAACAGGAAGCACAGGTCTGTATGAACTGTCATATGGTCAGTAAACCCCTGAAGTTACATTATTACATGACTTACTACAATCATTCAATACTGTCCTGCATGATTATGTTTCGTACTATATTTTAGTTGAATACTTTTTTGGGCTGTTGAACTAGGAGAGCTTGCAAGGAATCATTTCATTGCACTGTGTACACTACGCTGTATCCTGTGCATATGACAGTAAACGTTGATTTGAATGGAGCAGTCAGTTCAGCATCAGTAACGTACAGGTAACTGCCAAAATGAAAGAATCACCAACATAAAGTGATTTAGTAGGGCCTTGTGCCACCACGAGCCAGAACAGCTTCAATGCATCTTGGCATAGATTCTACAAGTGTCTGAAACTCTACTGGAGGGATGCGACATCATTCTTCCACAAGAAATTCCATCATTTTATGTTTTATTGGTGGTGATGAAAAACGATGTCTCAGGTGCTGCTCCAGAATCTCTCATAAGTGTTCAATTGTGTTGAGATCTGGTGACTGAGACGGCCATGGCATCTGGTTTACATCGTTTTCATGCTCATCAAACCATTCAGTGACCAAACCATTCAGTGACCAAACCATTCAGTGACCAAACCATTCAGTGACCACTCGTGCTCTGTGGATGGGGGCATTGTCATCCTATGGGTCATAGCCATGGTAGCCAAAATAATGTCCCGCCCAGCATTTTTATACATGACCCTAAGCATGATGGGCTGTTAATTGCTTAATTAACTCAGGAACCTCACCTGTGTGGACGTACAGTACCTGCTTTCAATATTCTTTGTATCCCACATTTACTCAGGTGTTTCCATTATTTTGGCAGTCACCTGCAGTGCTTGACTTGTGCAGGAGTTCACCTGAGCTGAGTACCGGCACCTCAAATGTTCTACTTGAGCTCCTGTACCTCTTATAGAATATTAGCTCCAAAGTATTGTGGAGTTCCTGCACCTAAATATAAACAGTACCGGCACCTATTTCAGTACAAGTCAACGTTTTCTATGTCAATGTACAGCCACAAGATGGTGTTGTTTCCCTACAGTCCATTAAGTGCAATAATGTACTTCATGCTTACCGGAGCAACATTGTATTAATGTTGTTATGTAGCTTTGAGAATGCAGATGAGGATAACATTTCACATCCTCAAGTCAGCCTTCAATTAAAACCCTTATTGGAAGAGTGTTTTTCAAGCAAGATTTAAGAGATTGCCATTTGGTTTCTGCACACACAGTTGGGTTCATGCTGGACTTAGCAGGCTGGGCTGTTAGCATCATTGATTAGCCACCTAGAGTTTTCTTATCTTAGAATCATCACAGCGCATCGATCTCCAGCCTCCAGAGAGAGATCAGACTTCACTCAGATAGACACTGTTAATGTGACTGAGGAACTACTGAGTAGAGGTGGATGGAAGCTGAGGGGAGGGTTACCTACTCAACCACCACATTCATAGTGTGCTGTCTAAAGGAGGATGTATTATATTGGAGAGAGAGGTCTGGTTTTGATGTTGATATTTACACTTGTAAACTGAATATGCCTTTCCTAATAAAGTTGTTTTGAATTTAATTGACTCTCATCTCAGAGGAGTCCTTCTATCTGCCTCTACCTGCCCTTTCTCTCCCTCCTCTCTCCTGCTTCCTCTCTCCTCCCTCTCTTCTTCTCCTTACTCTATACCTTCCTTCTCTCAGCCTATCCCCTCTCTTCCCTCCCTCCTTTCTCTAAAGGCACTGTCGCTGATAGAGTGGGTGTCTGTTTACCCTAGTGATGACTCAGACTCAGTGCCCTCTATGGGAAAGCCGGTGTTGTTAACACAACTGTAGAGAGAGACATGAGAAAGCCACTGTTGTTAACACAACTGTAGAGAGACATGAGAAAGTCACTGTTGTTAACAAAACTGTAGAGAGAGACATGAGAAAGTCACTGTTGTTAACACAACTGTAGAGAGACATGAGAAAGTCACTGTTGTTAACACAACTGTAGAGAGACATGAGAAAGTCACTGTTGTTAACACAACTGTAGAGAGACATGAGAAAGTCACTGTTGTTAACAAAACTGTAGAGAGACATGAGAAAGTCACTGTTGTTAACAAAACTGTAGAGAGACATGAGAAAGTCACTGTTGTTAACAAAACTGTAGAGAGACATGAGAAAGTCACTGTTGTTAACAAAACTGTAGAGAGACATGAGAAAGTCACTGTTGTTAACAAAACTGTAGAGAGAGACATGAGAAAGTCACTGTTGTTAACACAACTGTAGAGAGAGACATGAGAAAGTCACTGTTGTTAACACAACTGTAGAGAGACATGAGAAAGAAGCTTAGATTAGGAGATAATGACACTAATCAAACTGAAAGAAACTCAACTGCTCGATATTCTCTCATCAACTAATATAAACTCTCCAGTCGTGCATCCTTCCACGTCAGTGTGTGGTTACAGAAGTATTTGGTGTCCAAGGAGGGGCTGTTTGTTACTGTTTATTTTCTCTTCTGTAACACAGAACAGCTGCTCTTCTGTTAAATAGTTGTAGTCACTAGTTGTCACTAGATGGCCTGGCCATGCAGGAAGAACAGATGTGACATCAGACTTGTTGATGTACTTCAGCTAGTTGTTGTGAAGCGTTAGCTTTATAGTCCAGGGGTCAGCGGTTGGGATAAAAAGGTAAGAGTTGGACTCATAATTCAACCTGATTGGAGGAGAAGATCCATGGTCACTCCACTCAGATCTTCTTGTCCAATGTGTTTTGAGAAGGAGGTGAGCAGAGAGGATATGAGGAATCAAGTAAAAATGAATTGAGAAAGAGTCTTGGGGTTAGCTTATTTAAAAGGCCATTTGCTGTTAGATAGCATCATCGTCTGTTCCTCCAAGCACGTCTCCATAGTAACGACTCTCAGAACAGCTGAGCTCCATCAGATAAACACTTCCAAATCCTGACAGCATTGGCTGACATCGCTGACCTGCAGGCCAGTCACGAGTGGGGCTTCTATTGATACACCCGATGGGAACGTTTTGATGTAGGAAAATGTCAGCAAATTAACCTGTGTATTTTCTGTTTAAATACATCTCTTCAGTTTAACATGTTTTGCGTTTGATTTCCACTTCTTCACCTTTGTCACCTGGAGACCACAGTGAGGTTTGTTGTCTTTGTCACCTGGAGACCACAGTGAGGTTTGTTGTCTTTGTCACCTGGAGACCACAGTGAGGTTTGTTGTCTTTGTCACCTGGAGACCACAGTGAGGTTTGTTGTCTTTGTCACCTGGAGACCACAGTGAGGTTTGTTGTCTTTGTCACCTGGATTCCACAGTGAGGTTTGTTGTCTTTGTCACCTGGAGACCACAGTGAGGTTTGTTGTCTTCGTTACCTGGAGAGTTTGTTGTCTTTGTCACCTGGAGACCACAGTGAGGTTTGTTGTCTTTGTCACCTGGAGAGTTTGTTGTCTTTGTCACCTGGAGACCACAGTGAGGTTTGTTGTCTTTGTCACCTAGAGACCACAGTGAGGTTTGTTGTCTTTGTCACCTGGAAACCACAGTGAGGTTTGTTGTCTTTGTCACCTGGAGACCACAGTGAGGTTTGTTGTCTTTGTCACCTAGAGACCACAGTGAGGTTTGTTGTCTTTGTCACCTGGAAACCACAGTGAGGTTTGTTGTCTTTGTCTATGTGATTATATTTGTCTACATGATGTGACTGTCACTTCTTTGCCTGCATGTGTGTACGTGCGTGTGCTTATACGTTTGTGTGTGTGTGTGTGTGCAGTGTGTGTGTGTTTGTGACGTTAATTGTCACCTCTCTCTGTCACCCCAGTACAGAACATTGTCATCTCCTATCAACATCAGGGAGAGGGGAGGAGGAGGAGGAGGAGGAGGAATACAGGAGGGAGAGGGGAGGAGGAGGAGGAATACAGGAGGGAGAGAGACACACACTGCCGTGAAAAAGTTTTCACCCCTTTCTGATGTTCTCTATTTTTGCATATTTTTGATACTGAATGTTATCAGATCTTCAACCAAAACCTAATATTATATAAAGGGAACCTGAGTTTACAAATAAAACAACAATTTTATACTTATTTTATTTATTTAATTTAACAAAGCAACACCCAAATTCCCCCATGTGAAAAAATAATTGCCCCCTTACACTCAATAACTGTTTTCCCCCCCTTACACTCAATAACTGTTTTCCCCCTTACACTCAATAACTGTTTTCCCCCCTTACACTCAATAACTGTTTTTTCCCCTTACACTCAATAACTGTTTTCCCCCTTACACTTAATGACTGTTTTCCCCCCTTACACTCAATAACTGTTTTCCCCCCTTACACTCAATAACTGTTTTCCCCCCTTACACTCAATAACTGTTTTTCCCCCTTACACTCAATAACTGTTTCCCCCCTTACACTCAATAACTGTTTTCCCCCCTTACACTCAATAACTGTTTTTTCCCCCTTACACTCAATAACTGTTTTCCCCCCTTACACTCAATAACTGTTTTCCCCCCTTACACTCAATAACTGTTTTTCCCCCCTTACACTCAATAACTGTTTTTCCCCCCTTACACTCAATAACTGTTTCCCCCCCTTACACTCAATAACTGTTTTCCCCCCTTACACTCAATAACTGTTTTCCCCCCTTACACTCAATTTTCCCCCCTTACACACAAAAAGGCCTTCACAGGCAAGGATATTGCTGTCCGTAAGATTGCACCTAAATCAACCATTTATCAGATCATCAAGAACTTCAAGGAGAGCTGTTTAATTATTGTGAAGAAGGCTTCAGGGCGCCCAAGAAAGTCCAGCAAGTGCCAGGACCGTCTCCTAAAGTTGGTTCAGCTGCGGGATCGGGGCACCACCAGTACAGAGCTTGAATGGCAGCAGGCAGGTGTGAGTGCATCTGCACACACAGTGAGGCGAAGACTTTTGGAGGATGGCCTGGTGTCAAGAACGGCAGCAAAGAAGCCACTTCTCTCCAGGAAAAACATCAGGGACAGACTATTCTGCAAAAGGTACAGGGATTGCACTGCTGTGGACTGGGGTAAAGTCATTTTCCCTGATGAATCCCCTTTCCGATTGTTTGGGGAATCCGGAAAAAAGCTTGTCCGGAGAAGACAAGGAGAGCGCTACCATCAGTCCTGTGTCGTGCCAACAGTAAAGCATCCTGAAACCATTCATAAGTGGTGCTGCTTCTCAGCCAAGAGAGTGGGCTTACTCACAATTTTGCCTAAGAACACAGCCATGAAGAATGGTAGAAACACATCCTCGCAACTTCTCCCAACCATCCAGGAACAGTTTGGTGATGAACAATGCCTTTTCCAGCATGATGGAGCACCTTGCCATAAGCTAAAGTGATAACTAAGTGGCTCGGGGAACAAAATATCGATATTTTGTGTCCATGGCAGGAAACTCCCAAGATTTAATCCCAATTGAGACGTTGTGGCAGGAATTGAAATAAGCACTTCATGCTTGAAAACCCACAAATGTTGCTGAGTTACAGCACTTCTGCTTGTAAGAGTGAGCCAGTTACAGCGACATGGGAGAATGATCAACAACCACAGGAAGCGTTTGGTTGCAGTCGTTGCAGCTAAACGTGGCCGTTTCTTTTTCACCCGGGGGCATTGGATGGTGCATAACTTTGTTTATGAAATAAATCAAATAAGTATGTAATTGTTGTGTTATTTCTTCACTCAGGTTCCCTTTATCTAATATCAGGTTTTGGTTGAAAATCTGATAACATTCGGTATCAGCTATATGCCAAAGTAGAGAACATTTGAAAAGGGGGCAAATACTTTTTCACGACACTGGAGAGAGGAGGAGAGAGGAGAGAGAGGAGAGAGAGGAGGAGAGAGGAGAGAGAGGAGGAGAGAGGAGAGAGAGGAGAGAGAGGAGGAGAGAGGAGAGAGGAGAGAGAGGAGGAGAGAGGAGGAGAGAGGAGGAGAGAGGAGAGAGAGGAGGAGAGAGGAGAGAGAGGAGGAGAGAGAGGAGGAGATAGGAGGAGAGAGGAGAGAGAGGAGAGAGGAGGAGAGAGGAGGAGAGAGGAGAAAGAGGAGGAGAGAGGAGAGAGAGGAGGAGAGGAGAGAGAGGAGGAGAGAGGAGAGAGAGGAGAGAGAGGAGAGAGAGGAGGAGAGTGGAGAGAGAGGAGTAGAGAGGAGGAGAGAGGAGAGAGAGGAGGAGAGAGGAGAGAGAGGAGGAGAGAGGAGGAGAGAGGAGAGAGGAGGAGAGAGGAGAGAGGAGGAGAGAGGATGAGAGAGGAGAAAGAGGAGTAGAGAGGAGAGAGAGGAGGAGAGAGGAGGAGAGAGAGAGGAGGAGAGAGAGAGGAGAGAGGAGGAGAGAGAGAGAGAGGAGAGAGAGGAGGAGAGAAAGAGGAGAGAGGAGATAGAGGAGGAGAGAGGAGAGAGGAGAGGAGAGAGAGAGGAGAGAGGAGAGAGAGGAGAGAGAGAGGAGAGAGAGGAGAGAGAGAGGAGAGAGAGGAGGAGAGAGAGGAGAGAGGAGGAGAGAGGAGGAGAGAGAGAGAGGAGAGAGGAGGAGAGATGAGAGAGAGGAGAAGAAAGGAGAGAGAGGAGGAGAGAGAGAGGAGAGAGAGAGAGGAGAGAGTAGGAGAGAGGAGGAGAGAGAGGAGGAGAGAGAGAGAGAGGAGAGAGAGGAGGAGAGAGGAGAGAGAGGAGAGAGGAGGAGAGGAGAGAGAGAGGAGGAGATAGAGAGGAGAGAGGAGAGAGAGGAGGAGAGAGGAGAGAGAGGAGGAGAGAGAGAGGAGAGAGAGAGAGGAGAGAGGAGGAGAGAGAGAGGAGAGAGGAGGAGAGAGAGGAGGAGAGAGGAGGAGAGAGAGAGAGGAGAGAGGAGGAGAGAGAGAGGGGAGAGAGGAGGAGAGAGGAGGAGAGAGAGAGAGAGAGGAGGAGGAGAGAGGAGATAGAGAGGGGGGAGGAGAGAGAGAAGAGAGAGGAGGAAAGAGGAGAGAGGAGGAGAGAGGAAGAGAGAGGAGGAGAGAGAGAGGAGAGAGAGAGGAGAGAGGAGGAGAGAGAGAGGAGGAGAGAGAGAGGAGAGAGGAGGAGAGAGGAGGAGAGAGAGAGGAGGAGAGAGGAGGAGAGAGAAAGGAGAGAGGAGGAAAGAGAGAGGAGAGAGGAGGAGAGGAGGAGAGAGGAGGAGAGAGAGAGGAGAGAGGAGGAGAGAGGAGGAGGGAGAGAGGAGAGAGGAGAGAGGAGGAGAGAGAAGGAGAGGGAAGACAGGAGGGACAGGGGGCACAGAGCAGCCAGGTTGTTCAAGATTGCTGTCAAAATTGGACGTCTATCCATGTCCTGAGGAGATCAGGAAATGCCTTCAAAACCTGCCACTAGGGGCAACAGGGAGCACTATTACATAATGTTTTAACCCTATCCAAAACCTTTACCTTTACCTTAACCATTCAGAATGAGTCTCTAAACTTACACCTCTACTTCTAAATTTGATGTTTGGAGAAATGGAACGATACAGTGCAACAGGAGCAGCAAAAACACTTTGAAATTTGACATTTGGAGCAAATTCTAAATTTGCCATTTGGAGAACGTGGATGAACATCTAATTCTGCAGTGAGACTGTGAGAGCTTGTTGGAACAGAGAGATAGAGACAGAGAGAAGAAGAGGAGAGGAAGAAGGATAAGGGTAAAGAGGAGGGAGAGGGGCGCACAGTATACAGATGGAGAGACAGACAGAGGAAGAGGAGGAGGAGTCGAAGATGAGGGGGAGAGGGGAAGACAGGAGGGAAAGAAGAAAAGGAGAGAGATGTAAAAGGCAGAATGAGAGGAGGAGGAAGAGGAGGGAAGAAAAAGAGATGAAAGAAGAACTGTGCTATAAGAGAGAAATAGAGAGAGAAACAACATTTATAATTAAAAACAAAATGATTTCATTGAAATTGAGGTCATTCTCCACATCTCAATGTCAATAAAGTGAGCGTCAGTTCACTCCATATGGAATAAGACTTGACAGTATCATTGCATCTCTCAGATAGTGGATGTGATGTTGTGTTGTCCCTATTCCAACTCTACAGTCTACTGTATGAGATCAGAGATCTGTTGGATAGATCAGGAGTAACTGCATTCTATTGGGGTTGGTTCTGAGTGTGTGTGTACAGTATGTGTGTCCGTGTATGCATGTGTATGTGTGCGTGTGTCTGCGTGTGTCTGCGTGCGTGTGTGTGTGTGAGTGTATGTGTGAGCGTACAGACGTGCATGTATGTGTGTGTTAGACGATATTAGGTTTCATCAGAGGGAAACACTGATTCAGCACAAAGGAAGCCCAATCTTACTCCTTGGCTGAGTTCAGTTCCACAGCAGAAAAAGCACTGTACTTATTGAAGCATATCAATAGAGAACCCTGGAGCTCTCTGTCATACAATCTCACTGTCTGACGTTTTACCTTCTGGACTAAATGTCTCTCAGCATACAGCTGGTAGAGATAAAATAACACATTCATGAACATTGCAATAGAACCATTAGACCATTTAGTCTTGGAACAAAGTCAGTACGCAAATAGAATCTATTTCTCTTTTCTCTCTCGTTGTGTTTCTGTGTCTTCCAATACGAATCAGGCTCGTGTCTTCTCTCAAACTGACACGGGTGAAGGCAGAGTGAACACACACACACACACACACTAACTGGTTGTGACATGTTGTTCCTGCTAATATATCTTTATAGCCTGTGGCAGGATCATCTCCCTTGTTGATATTTAGCTCTTCATCAACAAGACAAGGCAGGGGTTGCTATGGGAACGTCTAGCAGAGATGTCTATCACTAATCTCTCTGAGAAGCGTGTTGAGAGAGCTGTGTCAATGGCAACGATCTTCATGAAGATGTATGAAAACATTATTACTAAATATTATCACTAAACATTATTGTTAAACATTTCCCTAAACATTATCCTTAAACATTATTACTAGCATCACTAAACATCACTAAACATTATCGTTAAACATTTCCCTAAACATTATCCTTAAACATTATTACTAGCATCACTAATCATCACTAAACATTATCGTTAAACATTATTACCAGCATCACTAAACATCACTAAACATTATCGTTAAACATTATTACTGGCATCACTAAACATCACTAAACATTATCGTTAAACATTATTACTAGCATCACTAAACATCACTAAACATTATCGTTAAACATTATTACAAAACGTTATAGCTAAGCATTATCACTAGACATTATTGACAAACATTATCCCTAAACGTTATCCCTCAACATGATCCCTCAACATTATCCTTAACCATTGTCCCTAAACATTATCCCTAAACACTTTCCTTAAACATTACCCTTAAACATTATTACAAGTTCAGAGTTATACTCCCTTTGTAGATACTCCACTGAAACTAGAGAAACATTTAGCTCTTTCTCTGGCCAGGCCACACACACACACACACACACACACACACACACACACACACACACACACACACACACACACACACACACACACACACACACACACACACACACACACACACACACACACACACACACACACACCATGAAACCCAGGACTGGTTCTGAGCCAGCAGATGGACTGGATCAAACACCAGCTCTGATTCCAGGGCCTTTTGATGTGGAAAAACACAGCTCATTCATTTGAGCTGCGGGGACTTTCTTCTGAAGAATACTTAAGAAACAACAAGCAGATGCTTTCTATTAGACAGTCAGTTAAAGGGCCATTCAAAATAAAGACACTGTAAATAGTCAGTAATGTAGGCTGGGATTAAATCCAACACTGATTAACTCAACCTGCGCATGCTGGTACATTGGTAAAGGCCTCAGTATTTCAGGCCACAAGGCCAGAGCAGATTTTATCAGAGCTGCACACACAGAAACTCGTCTGATTTTCAATTATCTTCTGGTTTTATCTTTAACAACAAACATTCAACGCTGCTTCAATCAGACTGTGATGATCATTTAAAATATTATAGTCACAATACTGAGCTATTGTTACAGAGTGATCTGGCCATGCCTTCTCTTGCACTTACACACACACACACGTGGGCACACACATACTCTCAGACTGCACACACACACACACAAACACACACAAACACACGCACAGAGACACACAGACACACACACACACATACTTTCAGTACACGTTGAGTAGGTCTGGCGGTCATTTCCTCTGTGCAGCTATAGTTAACTCCTAGTCCTGGGACAGACAGACAGAGTGGTATCTGAACCTACAGTTTATACCTAAAACCTCATTTACTTCATTAAAGCTTGTTAACTGTGACCTCCCTTGTTAGAAGAGACCTCCCCACACGAATTAATTTCCATTATTTAATTGATGTCTCGTTAAGACTGAATTTGACAAATGACCTCGTAGCTCAGGGAGGAACACAGAGCAGGGAAGGACAGCCACTCCAGTTTTGGAACAGTGTCATCTCCCAAAATGTCATCACCGTCCTCTCTTGTTTGGGTGATAATACCACTGTGTGTGTGTGTGAGAGAGCATGCCTTGTGTGTGTGTGTGTGTGTGTGTGTGTGTGTGTGTGTGTGTGTGTGCCCGTGTGTGTTTGTTTTTGTGCGAACAAGGATATAAAGTGTTTTGGTGATCAACATGAGTTCTGGCAGCGCTGTGCGTTTGTTTCTCTATTCCCACCAGAGACAGACTGACCTCAACTAGCTGTGTTTCCCTGTTCCCACCAGAGACAGACTGACTGACCTCAACTAGCTGTGTTTCCCTGTTCCCACCAGAGACAGACTGACTGACCTCAACTAGCTGTGTTTCCCTGTTCCCACCAGAGACAGACTGACTGACCTCAACTAGCTGTGTATCCCTGTTCCCACTAGCTGTGTTTCCCTGTTCCCACCAGAGACAGACTGACTGACCTCAACTAGCTGTGTTTCCCTGTTCCCACCAGAGACAGACTGACTGACCTCAACTAGCTGTGTTTCCCTGTTCCCACTAGCTGTGTTTCCCTGTTCCCACTAGCTGTGTTTCCCTGTTCCCACTAGCTGTGTTTCCCTGTTCCCACTAGCTGTGTTTCCCTGTTCCCACTAGCTGTGTTTCCCTGTTCCCACTAGCTGTGTTTCCCTGTTTCCCTATGTCATCACTAAATTCTCATCATAACTCTGCTGTGGACGCAATACACTGCCAAGATTCTATTTAGTACAGTACTACTGGCACATTCATTTATGTATTGATGTGTATATTGATGTGTTTGATGTTTAGTGATGTGTATATTGATGTTTAGTGATATGTATATTGATGTGTTTGATGTGTAGTGATGTGTATATTGATGTGTAGTGATGTGTATATTGATGTGTAGTGATGTGTATATTGATGTTTAGTGATGTGTATATTGATGTTTAGTGATATGTATATTGATGTGTTTGATGTGTAGTGATGTGTATATTGATGTGTAGTGATATGTATATTGATGTGTAGTGATATGTATATTGATGTGTAGTGATGTGTATATTGATGTGTAGTGATGTGTATATTGATGTGTAGTGATATGTATATTGATGTGTAGTGATGTGTATATTGATGTGTAGTGATATGTATATTGATGTGTAGTGATGTGTATATTGATGTGTAGTGATATGTATATTGATGTGTAGTGATGTGTATATTGATGTGTAGTGATGTGTATATTGATGTTTAGTGATGTGTATATTGATGTGTTTGATGTGTAGTGATGTGTATATTGATGTTTAGTGATATGTATATTGATGTGTTTGATGTGTAGTGATGTGTATATTGATGTTTAGTGATGTGTATATTGATGTGTTTGATGTGTAGTGATGTGTATATTGATGTGTAGTGATGTGTATATTGATGTGCAGTGATGTGTATATTGATGTTAGTGATGTGTATATTGATGTTTAGTGATGTGTATATTGATGTGTAGTGATGTGTATATTGATGTGTAGTGATGTGTATATTGATGTGTAGTGATGTGTATATTGTGATGTGTAGTGATGTGTATATTGATGTGTAGTGATGTGTATATTGATGTGCAGTGATGTGTATATTGATGTTTAGTGATGTGTATATTGATGTTTAGTGATGTGTATATTGATGTGTGGTGATGTGTATATTGATGTGTAGTGATGTGTATATTGATGTGTAGTGATGTGTATATTGTGATGTGTAGTGATGTGTATATTGATGTGTAGTGATGTGTATATTGATGTGTAGTGATGTGTATATTGTGATGTGTAGTGATGTGTATATTGATGTGTAGTGATGTGTATATTGATGTGTAGTGATGTGTATACTGGGTTCATTGTGAAAGAGTCCTTGGTCTCAGCATAACTCCCTGTTAAAATAATGGTTAATTTAATACAATTCTAATGTGGTGTATTATACTGTAATATGCACTCATACATACACAGACATGCACACAGACACACAGACAAGCATTTCGCTACACCCGCAGTATAAACATCTGCTAAATATGTGTACGTGACCAATACATTTGATTTGATTATGGAGTGTGATGATGTGTTATAATAACACTGCCTGTGGGGAAAGAGGCCCATCTGCTGCTGAAGGGACCTGCTGAGGTAGCCTAAAATACAACCATCTGTAGGCACACACACACACACACGCACGCACGCACACACACACACACACACACACACACACACACACACACACACACACACACACACACACACACACACACACACACACACACGCACACGCACGCACGCACACACACACACACACACACACACACACACACACACACACACACACACACAC
Organism: Oncorhynchus kisutch; assembly: GCF_002021735.2. NCBI lineage: Eukaryota > Metazoa > Chordata > Actinopteri > Salmoniformes > Salmonidae > Oncorhynchus > Oncorhynchus kisutch. The sequence continues at coordinate 1,045,819 of NW_022261980.1, forward strand.
ACACACACACACACACACACACACACACACACACACACACACACACAGACCTTCCATTTTATTTGGGACTGATGTAAGGCTCTGTTTAAATGTCAAATCATATCAATTCAAATGTTATTTGTCACATGCACTGAATACAACAGGTGTAATGTGTAACAGGTCACTGTGAAATGCTTACTTACAAGCCCTTAACCAACAATGCTTTAACTTTGGGATAGGGTGCAGCATTTTCACTTTTGGATGAATAGCGTGCCCAGAGTGAATTGCCTCCTACTCAGTCCCAGATGCTAATATATCCATGTTATTATTAGCATTGGATATAAAACACTCTGAAGTTTCTAAAACTGTTTGAATGATGTATGTGAGTATAACAGAACTCATATGGCAGGAAAAAAAACGGAGAAAAATCCAAACAGGAAGTGGGAAATCTGAGGTTTGTAGTTTTTGAACTCACCTCTATCGAATACACAGTGGGGTATGAGTTATTTTGCACTTCCTACGGCTTCCACTAGATATCAACCGTCTTTAGAACGTTGTTTCAGGCTTCTCCTGTGAAGGGGGGCCGAATGAGTGCTCTTTGACTAAGGGGTCTGCAAGTAGCCTCGTTCTCAGTCACGCACATTTGTCATGAGAGGTACTTCGCGTTCCATTGCTTTTCTACAGACAAAGGAATTCTCCGGTTGGAACATTATTGAACATTTATGATAAAAACATCCTAAAGATTGATTCTATACTTAGTTTGACAAGTTTCTTCGACCTGTAATATAACTTTTTGAACGTTTCGTCCAACTGGAACAGATCGCGCTTTTGGATTTGTTTACCAAACGCCCTAACAAAAGAAGCTATTGGACATAAATGGACATTAATGATGGACATTATCGAACAAAACAAGCATTTATTGTGGAACTGCGATTCCTGGGAGTGCATTCTGATGAAGATCATTAAAGGTAAGTGAATATTTATAATGCTATTTATGAATAATGTTGACTACCCAACATGGTGGATATTTCTCTGGCTGGTTTGGCTCTGAGCGCCGTTCTCAGATTATGCTTTTTCCGTAAAGTTTTTTTGAAATCTGAAACAGCGGTTGCATTAAGGAGAAGTGTTGTGTATTGTATTGTGTAACATAAAATCTTATGAGTGTCATCTGATGAAGATCATCAAAGGTTAGTGATTAATTTTATCTTTATTTGTACTTTTTGTGACTCCTCTCTTTGGCTGGAAAAATGGCTGTTTTTCTGTGAGTTGGTGGTGACCTAACATAATCGTTTGTGGAGTTTTCGCTGTAAAGCATTTTTTAAATCAGACACTGTGGCTGGATTAATGAGAATTGTATCTTTAAAATGGTGCCTAATACTTGTATGTTTGAGAAATTTGATTTATGAGATTTCTGTTGATTTGTATTTGGCGCCCTGGTTCCGCTAGCAGTCCTAGACAGCTAGACAGGTTGAGAAGAATAAAATATGTGTTATGTAAAAAGTAATAATTATTAAACAGCAGCAGTTAAACAATAGTGCACTATATAGGGAATAGGGTACCATTTAGGATGTAGTCTGTGTTGGCCATGAGAGGTGCTGAACACCATGATCATGTCACCAACCAACCAGCCAGCCAACCAGCCAGCCAGCCAGCCAACCAGCCAATTAACCAGACAACCAGCCAGCCAACCAGCCAACCAGCCAACCAACCAGCCAACCAGCCAACCAATTGGCCAACCAACCAGCCAACCAGCCAATTAACCAGCCAACCAGCCAGCCAACCAGCCAACCAACCAGCCAACCAGCCAACCAACCAGCCAACCAGCCAACCAATTGGCCAACCAACCAGCCAATCAGCCAGCCAACCAACCAGCCAGCCAGCTAGCCAACCAGCTAGCCAACCAGCCAGCCAGCCAACCAACCAACAGACCAGCCAACCAGTCAGCCAGACAATCGGCCAGCCAGCCAATTAGCCAGCCAGCCAATCAGCCAACCAACCAGCCAATCAGCCAACCAGCCAACCAGCCAACCAGCCAGCCAACCAACCAACCAACCAGTCAACCAGCCAATCAGCCAACCAGACAGCCAACCAACCAACCAGGCAGGGCAAAGGCTGATAGGCCATAGAAAATTTGCATTTCTGTAGAGACTTAGTAGGGTGAAAATGCCTCGAGATGCTGATTTTGGGTCAGTTTGGCATGCTCCTCACTAATGATTCAGGTTAGGATTAGGGAAGGGAACCTTCACCCTAGAGTCGATTTAGAGACTTCTGGTCATGGTGAGTTAGAGCGGTACAGGGTTCTCTAATGACTGACTATGAGCCAATAACCAGGAGGAAGGGGGGGGGGGGAAGAAGGTCAGGGGGAGGAGGAAGGGGGGATGAGGGAAGGGGCAGCAGTGGAAGGGTAGGGTAGGGGGAGGGAAGGGGGAGGAGCGAAGGGGAAGGGGGAGAAAGAGGGAAGGCAGGGGATTGAGCTGGTGGTGAAAAAACTAGCTACTGCTGCTACTGGCTTTAGTTTCTCCTCTCCCACAGTGAAACGCACACATAACTTAATGATCAGAGAGAGAGAGAGAGAGAGAGAGAGAGACCGCATGTAGAGAGAGGGGGTTAGCGCTTGCAGAGAGGGAGTGAGCACAGGAGGAGAGAAAGGGAGTGTGACAGAAAATAAAGACAGATATTGAGAGCGCTGAGGAAGAGTGACAGAGAGTGACAACCCAGAGAGAAAGAGAGGGAGGGAAGGAAAGAGAGGGAGAGAAAGAGAGGGAGAGATAGGGAAGGAGGGACTGAGCAGAGAGAAAGAGAGGGAGAGATAGGGAGGGAGGGACTGACCAGAGTGACGGAGGGAGGAGGGACAGGAGGAGGAAAGTAGAGGAGAGGAAGAGAGATATTGAAAGAGTCAGCACAGTTAGCGAGTGAGGGAGAGAGCCAGTGAGAAGAGAGAAAGAAAGAGGGAGAAAGAGGGAGTAAAAAAATAAAGAGCAAAAGAGGTACAGCTCAGCAAATCAGGGCTTTCAGCCAGCATAGCTATTCCCTACTCAGCTGTTGTGTTCCAGCCAGAGAGGAGAGTTTCACTGCCTCTGAAAAGCGAGATAGAGCAACAAAAAAACGAGAGAAAGGGAGAGGAAGAAGCTAACTCGCTGTGGAAGAGGGGGAGAGAGAGAGAGAGAGGGGGGGAGAGAGAGAGAGCAAGGGAGACATAGAGAAAGAGAGAGAGAGGGGGAGAGAGAGAGAGCAAGGGAGACAGAGAGAGAGAGAGAGAGAATAAGAGGTTCTCTGTTCAGAGTTTAGGAGGAGAAAATGGATTCCGACTCGGGGGAGCAGAGTGAGGGGGATCTCTCTCCAGGTAAGATTGCTTGCTAATGTATGTGTGTGTGCGTGTGTGTGTGTGTGTGTGTGTGTGTGCGTGTGTGTGTGTGTGTGTGTGTGTATGTGTGTT
>NW_022261980.1:1054233-1056733 GCF_002021735.2 Oncorhynchus kisutch
AGAGAAGGGGAGGAGAGGAGAGGAAAGGAGAGAAGGGGAGGAGAGGGGAGAAGGGGAGGAGAGGGGAGAAGGGGAGGAGAGGAGAGAAGGGGAGGGGAGAAGGGGAGGAGAGGGAAGGAGAGGGGAGAAGAGGAGGAGAGGGGAGAAGGGGAGGAGAGGGGAGAAGGGGAGGACATGTTTGGTTATATTTCTCTTTCTATGGTCTATTGACTCCTATCTACTCTCCTGGGCCCTGTGAACTCACTGGACTACCCTGTCTCTCTCTCTCTCACTCTCTCTCTCTCACACACACATACCTTTCCCATGGCACACACCCATTTACTGCCCTTCACACACGTTATCCCTCTTGCAACCCAAACACTCTTCTCCCTTCCTACAAACACACCCTTACACCCTTGAACACACACACACATACATTGCCAAAATCCAGAAGCTGGAAGCTGGAAAATCATTCAAACTCAGAAGAGAGAGAGAGGAAAAGAGAAAAAGATCGAGGGAGGCCCTGACTGGAAAAGACGACTCAGGAAAAGAGAGAGAGAGGAAAAGAGAGAGAGATGGAGGGAGGCCCTGACTGGAAAAGACGACTCAGGAAAAGAGAGAGAGAGGAAAAGAGAGAGAGATGGAGGGAGGCCCTGACTGGAAAAGACGACTCAGGAAAAGAGAGAGAGAGGAAAAGAGAGAGAGATGGAGGGAGGCCCTGACTGGAAAAGACGACTCAGGAGAAAGTGATTTTTCCTCTAGTTGCAATAAAAGAAGAGTTTAGGTCATAAACACCAGTGCACCTCGCAGCAGGGCCTGAAGTGTGTGGCTCTGCATTCCATGGTCTGACTCAGTTAGAATCCCCCACCTTAATCAGTTTAAAGAGGCAGACCCTTTACTGAAACATGGAATTAGTCTTCACTTTGAGGTCACAGGAAACACACACTGATCTTGTTTTTCACACCCGGATGACATCATTTGCTGTGGACTTTGCGGAGCCGGGCTGTCCGATGGAACCGCACTCTTTGTGAGTGTGCGTGTCTGTGTGTGTTTCTGTGCGTGTGTGCGTGTGGCTGTGTGTGTCGCTGTGCATTTGAGTGTGTGTGAGTTTATGTGCATGTGTGTGTGTGTGTATGTATGTGCGTGTGTGTGTGAACCACAGTCATTTCCTCCAGGCCTAGTATAGTTGGTTAGTCAGTGATATGGCAGCCAGACTGACTATAGCAGCAGTCCCAAACCAACACTGGAGTAGACCTGATTCCTGAAGGGACTGATGCCTTTTAGCAAAGCCTGACTGATCCACTAGTGCTCTAGTCAAGGTGCTCTAATCAAAGTGCTCTGGACAAAGTGCTCTGGACAAAGTGCTCTAGTCAAAGTGCTCTGGTCAAGGTGCTCTAGTCGAAGTGCTCTAGTCGAAGTGCTCTGGACAAAGTGCTCTAGTCAAGGTGCTCTAATTAAAGTGCTCTGGACAAAGTGCTCTGGACAAAGTGCTCTAGTCAAAGTGCTCTGGACAAAGTGCTCTGGACAAAGTGCTCTGGACAAAGTGCTCTGGACAAAGTGTTCTAGTCTAAGTGCTCTGGTCAAGGTGCTCTAGTCAAAGTGCACTAATCAAAGTGCTCTGGACAAAGTGCTCTGGTCAAGGTGCTCTAGTCAAAGTGCTCTAATCAAAGTGCTCTGGACAAAGTGCTCTAGTCAAAGTGCTCTGGACAAAGTGCTCTAGTCAAGGTGCTCTAATTAAAGTGCTCTGGACAAAGTGCTCTGGACAAAGTGCTCTGGACAAAGTGTTCTAGTCAAAGTGCTCTAGTCAAGGTGCTCTGGACAAAGTGCTCTAGTCAAAGTGCTCTGGACAAAGTGCTCTAGTCAAAGTGCCCTGGACAAAGTGCTCTGGACAAAGTGCTCTAGTCAAAGTGCCCTGGACAAAGTGCTCTAGTCAAAGTGCTCTGGACAAAGTGCTCTAGTCAAAGTGCTCTGGACAAAGTGCTCTAGTCAAAGTGCTCTGGTCAAAGTTCTCTGGTCAAAGTTCTCTGGTCAAAGTACTCTGGTCAAAGTTCCCTGGTCAAAAGTAGTACACTATGAAGGGAATAGTGTGCCATTTGGGGGCAAAACCGTGATCACTACAGTATATTACTAAATCATCACTCACACAGTATGACTATACAACTATATTACTGACTATTGTTTTGTTATTAGCCTTTAAATCATGAACCCTTATTGGAGCAGTGGTTAGCATGTCTGCCTATATGGGCTGGGAAACCCGGGATGGAGACCCGCAAAGGGCGTTGCACTGTCACTGTTTGTTAAAATCACTACAGTAATGTGCACCATTGGATCTGGAACTCTCCTGTCTCTTCTCTTAGATCCACCATGTGGTTAACATACACATCAGAGGAACTCAACAGACCCTGGCAGGCCAAAGGCTCTGTGTGTGTGTGTGTGTGTGTGTGTGTGTGTGTGTGTGTGTGTGTGTGTGTGTGTGTGTGTGTGTGTGTGTGTGTGTGTGTGTGTGTGTGTGTGTGTGTGT
>NW_022261980.1:1066733-1071733 GCF_002021735.2 Oncorhynchus kisutch
TAAGGTCTACACCTGTTGTATTCAGCATTTCACTGTAAGGTCTACACCTGTTGTATTCAGCCTTTCACTGTAAGGTCTACACCTGTTGTATTCAGCATTTCACTGTAAGGTCTACCTACACCTGTTGTATTCAGCCTTTCACTGTAAGGTCTACACCTGTTGTATTCAGCATTTCACTGTAAGGTCTACACCTGTTGTATTCAGCATTTCACTGTAAGGTCTACACCTGTTGTATTCAGCATTTCACTGTAAGGTCTACACCTGTTGTATTCAGCATTTCACTGTAAGGTCTACACCTGTTGTATTCAGCCTTTCACTGTAAGGTCTACACCTGTTGTATTCAGCATTCCACTGTAAGGTCTACACCTGTTGTATTCAGCATTTCACTGTAAGGTCTACACCTGTTGTATTCAGCATTTCACTGTAAGGTCTACACCTGTTGTATTCAGCATTTCACTGTAAGGTCTACCTGTTGTATTCAGCATTTCACTGTAAGGTCTACACCTGTTGTATTCAGCATTTCACTGTAAGGTCTACATCTGTTGTATTCGGCGCATGTGACAAATATTATTTTATTTTATATAATTTGAACTATTACAGTAGTAATACTCCTTACAGCAGGTACAGTACTAACACTCCTTACAGCAGGTACAGTAGTAACACTCCTTACAGCAGGTACAGTAGTAACACTCCTTAGAGCAGGTACAGTAGTAACACTCCTTACAGCAGGTACAGTAGTAACACTCCTTAGAGCAGGTACAGTAGTAACACTCCTTACAGCAGGTACAGTAGTAACACTCCTTACAGCAGGTACAGTAGTAAAACTCCTTACAGCAGGTACAGTAGTAACACTCCTTAGAGCAGGTACAGTAGTAAAACTCCTTAGAGCAGGTACAGTAGCAACACTCCTTACAGCAGGTACAGTAGTAACACTCCTTGGAGCAGGTACAGTAGTAACAGTCCTTACAGCAGGTACAGTAGTAACACTCCTTAGAGCAGGTACAGTATTATAACTCCTTACAGCAGGTACAGTAGTAACACTCCTTAGAGCAGGTACAGTAGTAAAACTCCTTAGAGCAGGTACAGTAGTAACACTCCTTAGAGCAGGTACAGTAATAACACTCCTTACAGCAGGTACAGTAGTAACACTCCTTACAGCAGGTACAGTGGTAACACTCCTTAGAGCAGGTACAGTAGTAACACTCCTTAGAGCAGGTACAGTAGTAACACTCCTTAGAGCAGGTACAGTAGTAACACTCCTTAGAGCAGGTACAGTAGTAACACTCCTTACAGCAGGTACAGTAGTAACACTCCTTAGAGCAGGTACAGTATTATAACTCCTTACAGCAGGTACAGTAGTAACACTCCTTAGAGCAGGTACAGTAGTAAAACTCCTTACAGCAGGGACAGTAGTAACACTCCTTAGAGCAGGTACAGTAGTAACACTCCTTACAGCAGGTACAGTAGTAACACTCCTTAGAGCAGGTACAGTAGTAACACTCCTTAGAGCAGGTACAGTAGTAACACTCCTTACAGCAGGTACAGTAGTAACACTCCTTAGAGCAGGTACAGTAGTAAAACTCCTTAGAGCAGGTACAGTAGTAACACTCCTTACAGCAGGTACAGTAGTAAAACTCCTTAGAGCAGGTACAGTAGTAACACTCCTTACAGCAGGTACAGTAGTAACACTCCTTAGCGCAGGTACAGTAGTAACACTCCTTACAGCAGGTACAGTAGTAAAACTCCTTAGAGCAGGTACAGTAGGTACAGTAGTAACACTCCTTAGAGCAGGTACAGTAGGTACAGTAGTAAAACTCCTTAGAGCAGGTACAGTAGTAACACTCCTTAGAGCAGGTACAGTAGGTACAGTAGTAAAACTCCTTAGAGCAGGTACAGTAGTAACACTCCTTAGAGCAGGTACAGTAGCAACACTCCTTACAGCAGGTACAGTAGTAACACTCCTTAGAGCAGGTACAGTAGTAACACTCCTTACAGCAGGTACAGTAGTAACACTCCTTAGAGCAGGTACAGTAGTAACACTCCTTACAGCAGGTACAGTAGTAACACTCCTTAGAGCAGATACAGTAGTAACACTCCTTAGAGCAGGTACAGTATTATAACTCCTTACAGCAGGTACAATAGTAAAACTCCTTAGAGCAGGTACAGTAGTAACACTCCTTAGAGCAGGTACAGTAGTAACACTCCTTAGAGCAGGTACAGTAGTAAAACTCCTTAGAGCAGGTACAGTAGTAACACTCCTTAGAGCAGGTACAGTAGTAACACTCCTTACAGCAGGTACAGTAGTAACACTCCTTAGAGCAGGTACAGTAGTAACACTCCTTAGAGCAGGTACAGTAGTAACACTCCTTACAGCAGGTACAGTAGTAACACTCCTTAGAGCAGGTACAGTAGTAACACTCCTTACAGCAGGTACAGTAGTAACACTCCTTAGAGCAGGTACAGTAGTAACACTCCTTACAGCAGGTACAGTAGTAACACTCCTTACAGCAGGTACAGTAGTAAAACTCCTTAGAGCAGGTACAGTAGTAACACTCCTTAGAGCAGGTACAGTAGTAAAACTCCTTACAGCAGGTACAGTAGTAACACTCCTTAGAGCAGGTACAGTAGTAACACTCCTTAGAGCAGGTACAGTATTATAACTCCTTACAGCAGGTACAGTAGTAAAACTCCTTACAGCAGGTACAGTAGTAAAACTCCTTAGAGCAGGTACAGTAGTAAAACTCCTTAGAGCAGGTACAGTAGTAACACTCCTTAGAGCAGGTACAGTAGTAACACTCCTTAGAGCAGGTACATTAGTAATACTCCTTAGAGCAGGTACAGTAGTAAAACTCCTTAGAGCAGGTACAGGAGTAACACTCCTTAGAGCAGGTACAGTAGTAAAACTCCTTAGAGCAGGTACAGTAGTAACACTCCTTAGAGCAGGTACAGTAGTAAAACTCCTTAGAGGAGGTACAGTAGTAACACTCCTTAGAGCAGGTACAGTAGTAACACTCCTTACAGCAGGTACAGTAGTAACACTCCTTACAGCAGGTACAGTAGTAAAACTCCTTAGAGCAGGTACAGTAGTAACACTCCTTAGAGCAGGTACAGTAGTAACACTCCTTACAGCAGGTACAGTAGTATAACTCCTTAGAGCAGGTACAGTAGGTACAGTAGTAAAACTCCTTAGAGCAGGTACAGTAGTAACACTCCTTAGAGCAGGTACATTAGTAACACTCCTTAGAGCAGGTACAGTAGTAACACTCCTTAGAGCAGGTACAGTTGTATAACTCCTTAGAGCAGGTACAGTAGTAACACTCCTTAGAGCAGGTACAGTAGTAAAACTCCTTAGAGCAGGTACAGTAGTAACACTCCTTAGAGCAGGTACAGTAGTAACACTCCTTAGAGCAGGTACAGTAGTAACACTCCTTACAGCAGGTACAGTAGTAACACTCCTTAGAGCAGGTACAGTAGTAACACTCCTTAGAGCAGGTACAGTATTATAACTCCTTACAGCAGGTACAGTAGTAAAACTCCTTAGAGCAGGTACAGTAGTAAAACTCCTTAGAGCAGGTACAGTAGTAACACTCCTTAGAGCAGGTACAGTATTATAACCTCTTACAGCAGGTACAGTAGTAAAACTCCTTAGAGCAGGTACAGTGGTAACACTCCTTAGAGCAGGTACAGTAGTAAAACTCCTTACAGCAGGTACAGTAGTAAAACTCCTTAGAGCAGGTACAGTAGTAAAACTCCTTAGAGCAGGTACAGTAGTAAAACTCCTTAGAGCAGGTACAGTAGTAACACTCCTTAGAGCAGGTACAGTAGTAACACTCCTTAGAGCAGGTACATTAGTAATACTCCTTAGAGCAGGTACAGTAGTAAAACTCCTTAGAGCAGGTACAGTAGTAACACTCCTTAGAGCAGGTACAGTAGTAAAACTCCTTAGAGCAGGTACAGTAGTAACACTCCTTAGAGCAGGTACAGTAGTAAAACTCCTTAGAGGAGGTACAGTAGTAACACTCCTTAGAGCAGGTACAGTAGTAACACTCCTTACAGCAGGTACAGTAGTAACACTCCTTACAGCAGGTACAGTAGTAAAACTCCTTAGAGCAGGTACAGTAGTAACACTCCTTAGAGCAGGTACAGTAGTAACACTCCTTACAGCAGGTACAGTAGTATAACTCCTTAGAGCAGGTACAGTAGGTACAGTAGTAAAACTCCTTAGAGCAGGTACAGTAGTAACACTCCTTAGAGCAGGTACATTAGTAACACTCCTTAGAGCAGGTACAGTAGTAACACTCCTTAGAGCAGGTACAGTTGTATAACTCCTTAGAGCAGGTACAGTAGTAACACTCCTTAGAGCAGGTACAGTAGTAAAACTCCTTAGAGCAGGTACAGTAGTAACACTCCTTAGAGCAGGTACAGTAGTAACACTCCTTAGAGCAGGTACAGTAGTAAAACTCCTTAGAGCAGGTACAGTAGTAAAACTCCTTAGAGCAGGTACAGTAGTAACACTCCTTAGAGCAGGTACAGTAGTAACACTCCTTACAGCAGGTACAGTAGTAACACTCCTTACAGCAGGTACAGTAGTAACACTCCTTAGAGCAGGTACAGTAGTAACACTCCTTAGAGCAGGTACAGTATTATAACTCCTTACAGCAGGTACAGTAGTAAAACTCCTTAGAGCAGGTACAGTAGTAAAACTCCTTAGAGCAGGTACAGTAGTAACACTCCTTAGAGCAGGTACAGTATTATAACTCCTTACAGCAGGTACAGTAGTAACACTCCTTAGAGCAGGTACAGTAGTAACACTCCTTAGAGCAGGTACAGTAGTAACACTCCTTAGAGTAGGTACAGTAGTAACACTCCTTAGAGCAGGTACAGTAGTAACACTCCTTAGAGCAGGTACAGTAGTAATACTCCTTAGAGCAGGTACAGTAGTAACACTCCTTAGAGCAGGTACAGTAGTAAAACTCCTTAGAGCAGGTACAGTAATAACA
>NW_022261980.1:1076733-1086733 GCF_002021735.2 Oncorhynchus kisutch
TGGGGTCCATTAGTTCCTGTGGAGGCAGCATCTACTCTTCCTGGGATCCATTAGTTCCTGCCAAGGCAGCAGCTACTCTTCCTGGGGTCCATTAGTTCCTGCCAAGGCAGCAGCTACTCTTCCTGGGGTCGGTTAGTTCGTGATAAGGCAGCAGCTACTCTTCCTGGGCCTCATTATTTCCTGCCAAGACAGCAGCTACTCTTCCTGGGGTCCATTAGTTCCTGCCAAGGCAGCATCTACTCTTCCTGGGATCCATTGGTTCCTGCCAAGGCAGCAGCTACTCTTCCTGGAGTCCATTAGTTTCTGCCAAGACAGCAGCTACTCTTCCTGGGGTCCATTAGTTCCTGCCAAGGCAGCAGCTACTCTTCCTGGGGTCCATTAGTTCCTGCCAAGGCAGCAGCTACTCTTCCTGGGGTCCATTAGTTCCTGCCAAGACAGCAGCTACTCTTCCTGGGGTCCATTAGTTCCTGCCAAGACAGCAGCTACTCTTCCTGGGGTCTAGAAACATTAAGGCAGTTATATACATTTTCAAATATTTCATGACATCACATTTTATAACACTTTTTATAACACATTAAGTGTGTGCCCTCAGGCCACTACTCTACTACCACATATCCACAACACAAAATCCATGTGTATATGTGTGTATAGTGCATATGTCATCATGTGTGTATAGTGCATATGTCATCATGTGTGTGTGTGCATGTGTCTGTGCCTGTGTGTATCTCTTCACAGTCCCTGCTGTTCCATAAGGAGTATTTTTGTATCTGATTCTACTGCTTGCATCAGTTACCTGATGTGGAATAGAGTTCCATGTTGTCATGTCTCTATGTAGTACTGTGCGCCTCCCATTGTCTGTTCTGGACTTGGGGACTGTGAAGAAACTTCTGGTGGCATGTCTTGTGGGGTATGTATTGGTGTCTGAGCTGTGTGCTCTCAGTCGTGCTAGTAGTTTAAACAGACAGCTCCATAAATTCAGCATGTCAATATTTCTTACAAAAATAAGTAGTGATGAAGTTAATCTCTCCTCTACTTTGAGCCAGGAGAGATTTACATGCATATGATCAATGTTAGCTCTTCACGTACATTTAAGGGCCAGCCGTGCTGTCCTGTTCTGAGCCAATTGAAATTTTCCCAAGTCCCTCTTTGTGGCACCTGACCACACTACTGAACACTTGTCCAAGTGTGACAACACTAGGGCCTGTAGGACCTGCCTTGTTGATAGTGCTGTTAAGAAGGTAGAGTAACGCTTTATTATGGACAGACTTCTCCCCATCTTAGCTACTGTTTCAACATGTTTTGACCATGACAATTTACAAGCCAGGGTTACTCCAAGCAGTTTAGTCACATTCATTACAAGATTTGGTTGAGGTTTATCATTTAATTAATGATTTGTCCTGTCACGGCCGTCCTCCTCTTCATCTGAAGAGGAGAGGCGAGAAGGATCGGGGGACCAAAATGCAGCGTGGTATGTGTTCATAATGAAATTTAATAAAGAAAACACTGAACACTGAAACACACTATACAAAAACAATAAACGAAATAACGACCGTGAAGCTAATAAGAACTGTGACTACACAAGCAATCAACATAGACAATCACCCACCAACAAACAGTGCAACCCAGGCTACCTAAGTATGAGTCTCAATCAGAGACAACTAATGGCATCTGCCTCTGATTGAGAACCATACTAGGCCGAAACATGCAAATCCCCAAATCATAGAAAAACAAACATAGACTGCCCACCCCAACTCACGCCCTGACCATACTAAATAAATACAATAGAAAGGAAATAAAGGTCAGAACGTGACATGTCCAAAATACAATGCTTCTAGTTTTTGAAATATTTAGGACTAATTTATTTCTTGCCACCAATTCTGAAACGGACTGCAGCTCTTTGTTAATTGTTGAAGTAATTTCACTCGCTGTAGTAGCTGACGTGTAAAGTGTTGAGTCATCTGCATCTGGGTTTACTCAAATTGAAAAAAGTAAGGGGCCAAGACAGCTGTCCTGGGAAATTCCTGATTCTACCTGGATTATGTTGGAGAGGCTTCCATTAAAGAACACCCTCTGTGTTTTGTTACTTTCTATACATAATATAGCATGGGGTGTAAAGCCATAACAGATACAGTGGGGAGAACAAGTATTTGATACACTGCCGATTTTGCAGGTTTTCCTACTTACAAAGCATGTAGAGGTCTGTCATTTTTATCATAGGTACTCTTCAACTGTGAGAGACGGAATCTAAAACAACAATCCAGAAAATCACATTGTATGATTTTTAAGTAATTAATTAGCATTTTATTGCATGACATACGAGCTTCAATGCCATACAACACTCCTTCCGTGGCCTCCAACTGCTCTTAAACACTAGTAAAACCAAATGCATGCTTTTCAACCGTTCGCTGCCTGTACCCGCACGCCCGACTAGCATCACCACCCTGGATGGTTCCGACCTAAAATATGTGGACATCTATAAGTACCTAGGTGTCTGGCTAGACTGCAAACTGTCCTTCCAGACTCATATCAAACATCTCCAATCCAAAATAAAATCTAGAGTCGGCTTTCTATTTCGCAACAAAGCCTCCTTCACTCACGCCGCAAAACTTACCCTAGTAAAACTGACTATCCTACCGATCCTCGACTTCGGCGATGTCATCTACAAAATAGCTTCCAATACTCTATTCAGCAAACTGGAAGCAGTTTATCGCAATGCCATCAGTTTTGTTACTAAAGCACCTTATACCACCCACCACTGCGACCTGTATGCTCTAGTCGGCTGGCCGTCGCTACATGTTCATCGCCAGACCCACTGGCTCCAGGTCATCTCCAAGTCTATGCTAGGTAAAGCTCCGCCTTACCTCAGTTCACTGGTCACGATGGCAACACCCACCTGTAGCACGCACTCCAGCAGGTGTATCTCACTGATCATCCCCAAAGCCAAAACCTCATTTGGCCGCCTTTCCTTCCAGTTCTCTGCTGCCTGCGACTGGAACGAATTGCAAAAATCTCTGAAGTTGGAGACTTTTATCTCCCTCACCAACTTTAAACATCTGCTATCTGAGCAGCTAACCGATCGCTGCAGCTGTACATAGTCCATCGGTATATAGCCCACCCAATCTACTTACCTCATCCCCATACTGTTTTTATTTTATTTACTTTTCTGCTCTTTTGCACACCAGTATCTCCACCTGCACATGTTTATCTGATCATTTATCACTCCAGTGTTAATCTGCTAAATTGTAATTATTCACTCCTATGGCCTATTTATTGCCTACCTCCTCATGCCTTTTGCACACAATGTATATAGATAATTTTTTTTCTACTGTGTTATTGAGTTGTTAATTGTTTACTCCATGTGTAACTCTGTGTTGTCTGTTCACACTGCTATGCTTTATCTTGCAAATGAGAACTTGTTCTCAACTAGCCTACCTGGTTAAATAAAGGTGAAATTTAAAAAACTACAAAATAAAAATGGATACATCAGAAAAGCAGAACTTAATATTTGGTACAGAAACCTTTGTTAGCAATTACAGAGATCATACGTTTCCTGTAGTTCTTGACCAGGTTTGCACACAATGCAGCAGGGATTTTGGCCCACTCCTCCATACAGACCTTCTCCAGATCCTTCAGGCTTCGGGGCTGTCGCTGGGCAATACGGACTTTCAGCTCCCTCCAAAGATTTTCTATGGGGTTCAGGTCTGGAGACTGGCTAGGCCACTCCAGGACCTTGAGATGCTTCTTACGGAGCCACTCCTTAGTTGCCCTGGCTGTGTGTTTTGGGTCATTGTCATGCTGGAAGACCCAGCCACGACCCATCTTCAATGCTCTTACTGAGGGAAGGAGGTTGTTGGCCAAGATCTCGCGATACATGGCCCCATCCATCCTCCCCTCAATACGGTGCAGTCATCCTGTTCCCTTTGCAGAAAAGCCTCCCCAAAGAATGATGTTTCCACCTCCATGCTTCACGGTTGGGATGGTGTTCTTGGAGTATAGTCATCCATCTTCTTCCTCCAAACACGGCGATTGGAGTTTAGACCAAAAAGCTCTCTTTTTGTCTCATCAGACCACATGACCTTCTCCCATTCCTCCTCTGGATCATCCAGATGGTCATTTGCAAACTTCAGACGGGCCTGGACATGCGCTGGCTTGAGCAGAGGGATCTTGCGTGCGCTGCAGGACTTTAATCCATGACGGCGTAGTGTGTTTTCTTTGAGACTGTGGTCCCAGCTCTCTTCAGGTCATTTACCAGGTACTGTCGTGTAGTTTTGGGCTGATCCCTCACCTTCCTCATGATCATTGATGCCCCACGAGGTGAGATCTTGCATGGAGCCCCAGACCGAGGGTGACTGACCGTCATCTTGAACTTCTTCCATTTTCTAATAATTGCGGTTAATACAGGTAATGAGTGTAGAACAGGAGGGCGTCTTAAAGAAAAACTAACAGGTTTGTGAGAGCCGGAATTCTTACTGGTTGGTAGGTGATCAAATACTTATGTCATGCAATAAAATGCAAATTAGTTACATAAAAATCATACAATGTGATTTTCTGGATTTTTGTTTTAGATTCCGTCTCTCACAGTTGAAGTGTACCTATGATACAAATTACAGACCTCTACATGCTTTGTAAGTAGGAAAACCTGCAAAATCGACAGTGTATCAAATACTTGTTCTCCCCACTGTATGTTTTTCCAGCAGTAGACTGTGATCAATAATATCAAAAGCTGTATTGAAGTCTAACAAAGCAGCTCACACAATCTGTTTATCATAAATCAGTCATTTGTGCTGTGCTGTGCATGTTGAATGTCTTTCGCTATAACTGTGTTGAAAGTCTGTTGTCAATCCATGACGGCGTAGTGTGTTAATAATGGTTTTCTTTGAGACAGTGGTCAATGCGGGGCGGCAGGGTAGCCTAGTGGTTAGAGAGTTGGAATAGTAACCGGAAGGTTGCAAGTTCAAACCCCTGAGCTGACAAGGTACAAATCTGTCGTTCTGCCCCTGACCAGGCAGTTAACCCACTGTTCCTAGGCCGTCATTGAAAATAAGAATTTGCTCTTAACTGACTTGTGTAGTAAAATTAAATGTAAAATAGCATTGTATCTGGTCAAACAGCATTTTTTCCAAAAAGGATGATCATGTTTCTGTCACTATTAATGGTTCATGACTGATTCTCGCAGAAATATAGAACACTCACACACACAGAGTGCAGTCATGCGTGTAATTAGTCCACCCAGCCTGGGGGCTGTATTCAATATCAGTCTAGTTTGTCTTAGCTGCTGTTTGTAATAACTCCATCCTCTGATGACTTGGGAACCTTCCCAAAACAAACCTTACGTCCCATTCCACAGCCACATTTCTGGGCCGGAGCTCAGCATTCCGAGGTCTGACAGGGTTCCGGGGATGTGTGTTCTCATGTAACGCAGCAGAAGGTGTTGACTCAGCATTCTAAAACCAGCAGTTGGAACAAAGACATATTGTCTCTGCTAGCCAACTAACATAGCTGTAGACAGGCTATCTCTGCTAGCCAGCTAACATAGCTATAAATAGGCGATCTAGTCTCTGGCTAGACCAGCTAACATAGCTATAAACAGGCTATCTGGTCCCTGCTAGCCAGCTAACATAGCTATAAATAGGCTATCTGGTCCCTGCTAGCCAGCTAACATAGCTATAAAGAGGCTATCTAGTCTCTGGCCAAACCTGCTAACACAGCTAACACCTCCTCAATGCTGGTTGACATGTACTAAATGTTGACATAGAAAATGTTGTTGTCACATATAACATATAAGATTAAAACCTAATTTATTTGGATGGATATATTTAGCTACATCATAATACATAATTTCAGGCAAACTCTAGTGAATTATTGCGTATGTTGACGTATATGAAATTGTGAAATTATGGCATGGGGGGTCATTTTATTTTCATTGCAATTTCCTAATGTTTTTTATTTTCATTGCAATTTCCTAATGGTCACTAGGGGCAATGCAATCACTTATTAACATCTAGTAGGCTCGTGAGGAGCTAGGGTGTTGGGGATGGGGTTGAGGTTGGGTGATGTTGTTTGGGTTGGGGTTGGAGATGTTGTTGGGGTTAGGATTGGGGTTGGGGATGTTGTTGGGGTTGAGGATGTTGTTGGGGTTAGGGTTGGGGTTGGAGATGTTGTTGGGATTGGGGTTGGGGATGTTGTTGGGGTTGAGGATGTTGTTGGGGTTGAGGATGTTGTTGGGGTTGGTGTTGGGGTTGGGGTTGAGGTTGGGGATGTTGTTGGGGATGTTGTTGGGGTTTGGGATGTTGTTGGGATTGGGGTTGAGGATGTTGTTGGGGATGGGGATGTTGTTGGGGTTGGGGATGTTGTTTGGGGTTTGGGATGTTGTTGGGGTTGGGGATGTTGTTGGGGTTGGAGATGTTGTTGGGGTTCGGGTTGGAGATGTTGTTGGGTTTGAGGATATTGTTGTGGTTAGGGTTGGAGATCTTGTTCGGGTTGGGGATGTTGTTGTGGTTGGGGTTGGAGATGTTGTTGGGGTTGGGGATGTTGTTGGGGTTGGGATTGGGGTTGGGGATGTTGTTGGGGTTGAGGATGTTGTTGGGGTTAGGGTTGGGGTTGGAGATGTTGTTGGGATTGGGGTTGGGGATGTTGTTGGGGTTGAGGATGTTTTGGGGGTTGGTGTTGGGGTTGAGGTTGGGGATGTTGTTGGGGATGTTGTTGGGGATGTTGTTGGGGTTTGGGATGTTGTTGGGATTGGGGTTGAGGATGTTGTTGGGGATGGGGATGTTGTTGGGGTTGGGGATGTTGTTTGGGGTTTGGGATGTTGTTGGGGTTGGGGATGTTGTTGGGGTTGGAGATGTTGTTGGGGTTGGAGATGTTGTTGGGTTTGAGGATATTGTTGTGGTTAGGGTTGGAGATCTTGTTGGGGTTGGGGATGTTGTTGGGGTTGGGGATGTTGTTGGGGTTGGGGTTGGAGATGTTGTTGGGGTAGGGGATGTTGTTGGGGTTGGGGATGCTGTTGGGGTTGGAGATGTTGTTGGGGTTGGGGTTGGAGATGTTGTTGGGGTTGGGGATGTTGTTGGGGTTGGAGATGTTGTTGGGGTTCGGGTTGGGGATGTTGTTGGGGTTGGGGTTGGAGATGTTGTTGGGGTAGGGGATGTTGTTGGGGTTGGGGATGTTGTTGGGGTTGAGATTGGGGTTGGTGTGGAGGTTGGGGATGGGGATGTTGTTGGGGTTGGGGTTGTTGTTGGGGTTGGGATTGGGGTTGAGGACAGGCTTAAACCATGAGCTACAGTACTGCTACAAGGATAGCGTATTCCATCCCTGTGCTAAACACTTGTTTTGTCATTTTGGTTAACCCTATCTTAACCCTTAACCCTTTACCTTAACCAATCGTAGTTAATACCTAAACTTAACTGTCAAGGTTAGTTTTGGTTTTACTTTAGCGCATCTTGATTGACAGCTATCGTGTGTGTCTGTGTGTATGTCTGTGAGCGCACTCTTGTACTAAAATCTCAATACTTCTGTCAGCTGCACAATAGATTGAGAAAGAATGAACAAAAAGTGAAAGAGAGTAACTACACACATCTTTCAAAACAAGCAGAGTGTAGGTAGTAATCCGTGTGTGGTATGTCCAACACAACTTTCCTCTTGGGGACAATAAGAGTGGAGCGTATTGTATACTGTATACTGTCTGTGTCTGTGTGCCAAGGCTACAGTGTTACTTCAGGTCAGGAGAGGCTTCTCTCTCTCTCTCTGGTATCCAGAGAACCATATTACCAACAGACGGGGAGATGAGAGGTTTGCGGTTGTTGGATAAATGTCAAATATCGACCTGGGCTTGTAAGATCAAGAGACTTTACCTTCATGTATTATTTGGTGTTTTACGTTGTACATGGGGGATATTTTTGCAGAATTCTGCATGCAGAGTCTCAATTAGGTGTTTGTCCCATTTTATGAATTATTGGTTGGCGAGCGGTCCCCAGACCTTCCAACAATAAAGGGCAATGGGTTCTTTAAATAACTGATTCAAGTATTTTTAGCCAGATCCTAATTGGTATGTCAAATGTTATATTCCTTTTGATGGCATAGAAAGCCCTTCTTGCCTTGTCTCTCGGATCGTTCACAGCTTTGTGGAAGTTACCTGTGGTGCTGATGTTTAGGCCGAGGTTTGTATAGTTTGTTGTGTGCTCTAGGGCAACGGTGTCTAGATGGAATTTGTATTTGTGGTCCTGGCAACTGGACCTTTTTTGGAACACCATTATTTTGTTCTTACTGAGATTTACTGTCAGGGCCCAGGTCTGAAAGAATATGTGTAGAAGATCTAGGTTCTGCTTTAGGACCTCTTTGGTTGGGGACAGAAGCACCAGATCATCAGCAAATAGTAGACATTTGACTTCAGATTCTAGTAGGGTGAGACTGGGTGCTGCAGAGTGTTCTATTGCCCTCGCCAATTAGTTTATATATATAGAAGAGGGTGGGGCTTAAGCTGCATCTCTGTCGCACCCCACGGCCTTGTGGGACAAATGTGTATTTTTTGCCAATTTTAACCGCACACTTCTTGTTTGTGTACATGGATATTATAATGGTCTGTTTTCCCCCAACATCACTTTCCATCTATTTGTATAGCAGATCCTCATGCCAAATTGAGTCAGAAACTTTTTTGAAATCAATAAATAGTTTGTCAATTAGGGTGTGCCGGGTGAATATGTGGTCTGTCGTACGGTAGTTTGGTAAACATACAATTTGACATTTGCTCATTACATTGTTTTCACTAAGGAAATGTTTGAGTCTGCTTTTAATGAGAATGCAGAGGATTTTCCCAAGGTTGCTGTTGACGCATATCCCATTGTAAATTGGAAATGAAGGTCAGAGGTGCGGACTCCGGCCGCAAAACCTTAACCTATAGGGGAGGGTCTGGGTGGGCGTCTGTCCGCGGTGGCGGCTCTGGCGCGGCACGCGGACCCCACTTCACCAATGTCCTAGTCCGCCTTATTGTCCTCCTCCGTGGCTTTCTAACCATGGCCACCCTTCTCAATGACCCCACTGGACAGAGGGGCGGAAGCTCTGGACAGAGGGGCGGAAGCTCTGGACAGAGGGGCGGAAGCTCTGGACAGAGGGGCGGCTCTGGCGCCTCTGGGCTGAGGGGCTCTGGCGCCTCTGGGCTGAGGGGCAGCGGCGCCAGAACCGGACAGGCGGGAGGCTCCGGCAGCAGCGCCGGACAGGCGGGAGGCTCCGGCAGCAGCGCCGGACAGGCGGGAGGCTCCGGCAGCAGGGCCGGACAGACAGGACCACCTGCAGGGAGGAGACAGAGAGACAGCCGGGGAGACCTTCAGGAGGCCTGGTGTTAGGAGGAGGCACCTGAAGGACCGGGCTGTGGGGGAGCACTAGAGCTCTGGTGTGCAACCTTGGCACCACTTCCCCAGGCTGGACAACTACTCTAGCCCGGACCCTCCAGAGTGCAGGCACAGGTTGAACCGGGCTGTGGGCAAGCACGGAAGATCTAGTGCTTACTACACGCACCTCTCCCTTAGGCTCCACTCCCACATTTGCCCGGCACGAGCAGAGCTCCCTTCCTCTCACACTCTGTCACTTCTGTCACTTCTCTCACACCTCCTTTTGTCAGGTTCTCTCCTCTGCTCCTCTATTATCTCTGGTGTGAAACATCACAGTTCAGTCTGAGGCTAAAGGCTGACATGTAAAGTCTCAGAGACACTCAGAGAGATGCCATCGCCTGCGTATGAGATGACATCCTATTCCCCACATAGTACCCTTTTTTTGAACAGAGTCCTGTTGGTTCCACCCTATTCCTTATTTATTGTGCTACCATTTACCAGAGCCCTAAAGACCTTGGCCAAAAGCAGTGCACTAAATAGGAAATAGGGTCTGATTTTGGACGTAGCCATGGGATGAATTAGAACTTGTTGTATTGAGCTGTCAATCAAACGGCAACAATGCTTCGGATTAGTGACATTTGTCAAACTTGTAATAATGTTACAATTATGTTTCTGTTGTT
>NW_022261980.1:1091733-1164233 GCF_002021735.2 Oncorhynchus kisutch
CTGCTGTGATGGCACACTGTGGTATTTCACCCAGTAGATATGGGAGTTTATCAAAAAAACTTTTTTTTTTTAAATTCTTTGTGGATCTGTGTAATCTGAGGGAAATATGTGTCTCTAATATGGTCATACATTGGGCAGGAGGTTAGGAAGTGCAGCTTAGTTTCCACCTCATTTTGTGGGCAGTGTGCACATAGCCTGTCTTTTCTTGAGAGCCAGGTCTGCCTACAGTGGCCTTTCTCAATAGCAAGGCTATGCTCACTGAGTCTGTACATAGTCAAAGCTGTCCTTAAGTTTGGGTTAGTCATAGTGGTCAGGTATTCTGCCACTGTGTACTCCTTGTTTAGGGCCAAATAGCATTCTAGTTTGCTCAATTTGTTGGTTAATTCTTTCCAATGTGTCAAGTAATTATCTTTTTGTTTTCTCATGATTTGGTTTGGTCTAATTGTGTTGCTGTCCTGTGGCTTTGTGGGGTGTGTGTGTGTTTGTGAACAGAGCCCCAGGACCAGCTTGCTTAGGAGACTCTTCTTCAGGTTAATCTCTCTGTAGGTGATGGCTTTGTTGTGGAAGGTTTGGGAATCGCTTCCTTTTAGGTGGTTATAGAATTTAACAGCTCTTTTCTGGATTTGGATCATTAGTGGGTATCGGCCTAATTCGGCTCTGCATGCATTATTTGGTGTTCTACATTGTACACAAAGGATATTTTTACAGAATTCTACATGCAGAGTCTCCATTTGGTGTTTGTCCCATTTGGTTGGTGAGCGGACCCCAGACCTCACAAACATAAATGGCAATGGGTTCCAAAACGGAGTATTTTTAGCCAGATCCTAATCGGTATGTCTTGCCATGTCTCTCAGATCGTTCACAGCTTTGTGGAAGTTACCTGTGGTGCTGATGTTTAGACCAAGGTATGTATCGTTTTTTTTGTGTGCTCTAGGCAACGGTGTCTAGATGGAATTTAAATTTGTGGTCCTGGCGACTGGACCTTTTTTGGAACACCATTATTTTGGTCTTACTGAGGTTTACTGTCAGGGACCAGGTCTGGCAGAATCTGTACAGAATATCTAGGTGCTGCTGTAGGCCCTCCTTGGTTGGTGACAGAAGCACCAGATCATCAGAAAACAGTAGACATTTGACTTCAGATTCTAGTAGGGTGAGGCCGGGTGCTGGAGACTTTTCTAGTGCCCTCGCCAATTCGTTGATATATATGTTGAAGAGGGTGGGGCTTAAGCTGCATCCCTGTCTCACCCCACGTCCCTGTGGGAAGAAATGTGTGTGTTTTTGCCTATTTTAACTGCACACTTGTGGTTTGTGTACATGGATTTTATAATGTTGTATGTTCTTCCTACAACACCACTTTCCATCAATTTGTTTCGAAGACCCTCATGCCAAATTGAGTCGAAGGCTTTTTTGAAATCAACAAAGCATGAGAAGACTTTGCCTTTGTTTTGGTTTGTTTGTTTGTCAATTAGGGTGTGCAGGGTGAATACGTGGTCTGTCGTAAGGTAATTTGGTTAAAAAGACAATTTGACCTTTGCTCAGTACATTGTTTTCACTAAGGAAATGTACGACTCTGCTGTTCATGATATAATGCAGAGGATTTTCCCAAGGTTGCTGTTGTCGCATATCCCTCTGTAGTTATTGGGGTCAAATTTGTCTCCACTTTTGTGGATTGTGGTGATCAGTCCTTGGTTCCAAATATTGGGGAAGATGCCAGAGCTAAGGATGATGTTAAAGAGTTTTAGTATAGTCAATTGGAATTTGTTGTCTGTATATTTAATCATTTCATTGAGGATACCATCAACACCACAGGCCTTTTTGTCCTGTAATTCATTCAAGGTAATTGGAGATTCCATAGGGTTCTGGTAGTCTTTAATAGTTATGTATATGTTTTTGCTGTTTGTTCTTTGTTATAGAGCCAAAAAGATTGGCGAAGTGGTTTACTCATACATCTCCATTTTGGATAGATAATTCTTCGTGTTGTTGTTTGTTTAGTGTTTTCCAATTTTCCCAGAAGTGGTTAGAGTCTATAGATTCTTCAATTACATTGAGCTGATTTCTTACGTGCTTCTTTTCTGACGTGCTGTTCCTTCTTTTTCCGTAGTGTATTTCTGTATTGTTTTAGTGATTCACCATAGTGAAGGAGTAGACTCTGGTCTCTCTCTGTCTCTCTCTGTCTCTCTCTGTCTCTCTCTGCCTCTCTCTGTCTCTCTACGTCTCTCTCTGTCTCTCTCTGTCTCTCTCTGCCTCTCTACGTCTCTCTACGTCTCTGTACGCCTCTCTCTGTCTCTCTCTGTCTCTCTCTGCCTCTCTCTGCCTCTCTCTCTCCATGTCTCTGTCTCTCTTACTCTGTCTGTCTCTATCTCTCTCTGTTTCTCTCTGTCTCTCTCTCTCTTTCTGTCTCTCTGTCTCTCTCTGTCTCTCTGTCTCTCTATCTCTCTCTGTCTCTCTCTGTCTCTCTGTCTCTCTCTGTCTCTCTGTCTCTCTGTCTCTCTCTGTCTCTCTGTCTTTCTCTCTCTGTCTCTCTCTGTCTCCCCCTCCCCCTCCCCCAGGCTGAATTCCTACTCAGGGAAACTAGAAAGAAGTCAAGAAGAAAAAAAGCCTCTTTAATCATAATGGTTGATATGTGGTGTGTAATTTGGTGCTGGGTGGGATGAAAATAAAACCCATTCACAGCTGTACTTTGCCCACGCCTCACGTGTGTGTGTTTTTGTGTGTTTGTGTGTTTGTGTGTTTGTGTGTTTGTGTGTTTGTGTGTATGCGTGTGTGTGGGGTGTATCGGTGATGTGTGTGTGAATATGCGCGTGTGTGTGTTTGTGTGTGTTTGTATGCATGTGTGTGTGTGTGTATTGGTGCGTGCGTGCGAGTGTTAGCTTGCTATACACATGCTATATGTTAGCTTGCTGGCATTCTCTGAGGAGAAGTCTGTTTCTAGTATGTTTCTAGTTTTCCTCTCCATTACAAGCCTATAGCTTCTGTTCTTCATACATGTGACACACATGTGATTTGCTTGTCGGTCATTTATATACTTATTTATGTATGTATTTATTCATGTATTTATGTATTCATTTATTTATTATTTCATTCATTCATCTATCTATCTATTTATCAGTGGTGGAAAAAGTACCGAATTGTCATACTTGAGTAAAAGTAAAGATACCTTAATAGAAAGTTACTCAAGTAAAAGTGAAAGTCACCCAGTAAAATACTTCTTGAGTAAAAGTCTGAAAGTATTTGGTTTAAAATGTACTTAGGTTTCAAAAGTAAATGTAATTGCTAAAATATATTTAAGTACCAAAAGTAAAAGTACAAACCATTTCAAATTCCTTATATTAAGCAAAGCAGACTGTACCATTTCTGTTTTTAAAATGTATGGATAGCCAGGGGCACACTCCAACACTCAGACATCATTTACAAAAGATGTCTTTGTTTTTAGTGAGTCCGCCAGACCTTAGGGAGTAGGGATGACCACGTGTTCTCTTGATAAGTGTGAGAATTTCACAATTTCCCTGTCTTGCTAAGCATTCAAAATATAACGAGTCATTTGGGTTGTCAGGGAAAATGTATGGAGTTAAATAGTACAATATTTTCTTTAGGAATGTAGTGAAGTAAAAGTAAAGTTCTCAAAAATATAAATACTAAAGTAAAGTACAAATACCCAAAATGACTTAAGTAGTACTTTCAAGTATTTTACTTAAGTACTTACACCACTGAAATATATTATTGTTCATTCTTCGTTCTTTAATTGTTTATTAATTAATTAATTTGTTTAGTCATAGGGACAGGAGTTTTCCATGTGAACTGGCCAGGAGGAAACTCCTGACCCAACTCTAAGTCCCTCACCATCCCCCTCAGTCTACCAGTCAGTCATGATCCTTCTCAATCTACCAGTCAGTCATTATCCCCCCTCAGTCTACCTGTCAGTCATTATCCCCCTTTTGTCTACCAGTCAGTCATTATCCTCATCTGTCTACCAGTCAGTCATTATCTCCCGCAGTCTACCTGTCAGTCATTATTCCGTCAGTCTATGAGTCAGTCATTATCCCCCTCAGTCTACCTGTCAGTCATTATCCCCCTCAGTCTACCTGTCAGTCATTATCCCCATCGGTCTACATGTCAGTCATTATCTCCCCCTCGGGTCTACCAGTCAGTCATTATCCTCATCGGTCTACCAGTCGGGTCATTATCTCCCACAGTATACCTGTCAGTTATTATCACAGTCAGTCTACCAGTCAGTCATTATCTCCCCCGGTCTACCAGTCAGTCATTATCCCCCTCAGTCTACCAGTCAGTCACTATCCCCTTCAGTTTACCAGTCAGTCATTATCCCCCTCAGTCTACCAGTCAGTCATTATCCCTGTCAGTCTACCAGTCCGTCATTATCCCCCTCAATCTACCAATCAGTCATTATCCCCTCAGTCTACCAGTCAGTCATTATCCCCCTCGGTCTACCAGTCAGTCATTATCCCCCTCAGTCCTACATGTCAGTCATTATCCCCTCTCAGTCTACCGGTTAGTCATTATCCTCCTCGGTGTACCAGGCAGTCATTATCTCCCACAGTCTACCTGCAGTCATGATCCTTCTCAGTCTGCCAGTCAGTCATTATCCCCTCAGCCTACCCGTCAGTCATTATCCCCTCAGTCTACCAGTCAGTCATTATCCTCATCGGTCTACCAGTCAGTCATTATCTCCCACAGTCTACCTGTCAGTCATTATCCCGTCAGTCTATGAGTCAGTCATTACCCCCCTCAGGTCTACCTGTCGGTCATTATCCCCCTCAGTCTACTAGTCAGTCATCATCCCCATCAGTCTACATGTCAGTCCATTATCCCCCCCGGTCTACCAGTCAGTCATTATCCTCATTGGGTCTACCAGTCAGTCATAATCTCCACAGTCTACCTGTCAGTCATTATCCCATCAGTCTACAAGTCATTCATTATCTCCCTCGGTCTACCAGTCAGTCCATTATCCCCCTCAGTCTACCAGTCAGTCACTATCCCCTTCAGTTTTACCAGTCAGTCATTATCCCCTCAGTCTACCAGTCAGTCATTATCCCCTTCAGTCTAACAGTCAGTCATTATCCCCCCTCAATCTACCAGTCAGTCATTATCCCCCCTCAGTCTACCAGTCAGTCATTATCCCCTCAGTCTACCAGTCAGTCATTATCCCCCTCGGTCTACCAGTTAGTCATTATCCCCTTCAGTCTACCTGTCAGTCATTATCCCTCCTCGGTCTACCAGTCAGTCATTATCCTCCTCGGTCTACCAGTCAGTCATTATCTCCCACAGTCTACCTGTCAGTCATTATCCTTCTCAGTCTACCAGTCAGTTATTATCCCCCTCAGTCTACCTGTCAGTCATTATCCCCCTCAGTCTACCAGTCAGTCATTATCCCCCCTCAGTCTCTCCAGTCAGTCATTATCCCCTCAGTCTACCAGTCAGTCATTATCCCCCTCAGTCTACCAGTCAGTCACTTTCCCCTCCGTCTACCAGTCAGTCAGACCACTGTAGTTTTACTGTACAGTCAATTTTCACAAAGTCTGCTGCCTCAGTTTGTATGATGGCAATTTACATATACTCTAGAATGTTATGCCGAGTGATCAGATGAATTGCAATTAATTGCAAAGTCCCTCTTTGCCATGCAAATTAACTGAACATTTCCACTGCATTTCAGCCCTGCCATAAAAGGGAACGGCTGGACATCATGTCAGTGATTCTCTTGTTAACACAGGTGTGTGTTGACGAGGACAAGGATGGAGATCACTCTGTCATGCTGATTGAGTTCAAATAACAGACCGGAAGCTTCAAATGGACGGTGGTGCTTGGAATCATTGTTCCTACTCTGTCAACCATGGTTACTTGCAAGGAAACACGTGCCGTCATCATTGCTTTGCACATAAACGGCTTCACAGGCAAGGATATTGCTGCCAGTAAGATTGCACCTGAATAAACATTTATCAGATCATCAAGAACTTCAACGAGAGGGGTTCAACTGTTGTGAAGAAGGCTTCAGGGCTCCCAAGAAAGTCCAGCAAGCGCCAGGACTGTCTCCTAAAGTTGATTCAGCTGCAGGATCGGGGCACCACCAGTACAGAGCTTGCGCAGGGATGGCAGCAGGGAAGTGTGAGTGCATCTGCACGCACAGTGAGGTGAAGACTTTTGGAGGATGGCCTGGTGTCAAGAAGGGCAGCAAAGAAGCCACTTCTCTCCAGGAAAAAACATCAGGGACAGACTGATATTCTGCAAAGGGGTACAGGCATTGTACTGCTGAGGACTGGGGGTAAAGTCATTTTCCTGATGAAACCTCTTTCTGATTGTTTGGGGCATCCGGAAAAAAGCTTGTCCGGAGAAGACAAGGTGAGCGCTACCATCAGTCTGTGTCATGCCAACAGTTAAGCATCCTGAGACCATTCATGTGTGGGGTTGCTTCTCAACCAAGGGAGTGGGCTCACTCACAATTTTGCCTAAGAACACAGCCATGAATAAAGAATGGTACCAACACATCCTCCGAGAGCAACTTCTCCCAACCATCCAGGAACAGTTTTGTGATGAACAATGCCCTTTCCAGCAAGATGGAGCACCTTGCCGTAAGGCAAAAGTGATAACTAAGTGGCTCGGGGAACAAAACATCGATATTTTGGGTCCATGGCCAGGAGGAAACTGCCCAGACCTTAATCCCATTGAGAACTTGTGGTCAATCCTCAAGAGGCGGGTGGACAGACAAAAACCACAAATTCTGACAAACTCCAAGCATTGATTATGCAGGAATGGGCTGCCAACAGTCAGGATGTTGCCCAGAAGTTAAATGACAGCATGCCAGGGTGTTTTGCAGAGGTCTTGAAAAAGAAGGGTCAACACTGCAAATATTGACTCTTTGTATCAACTTCATGTAAGTGTCAATAAAAGCCTTTGACACTTGTGAAATGCTTGTAATTATACTTCAGTATTCCATAGTAACATCTGACAAAATATCTAAAGACACTGAAGCAGCAGACTTTGAAAATGTATATTTGGTCATTCTCAAAACTTTTGACCACGACTGTAGTATGAAGGAGTGGAATGATTATCTAAAATAAGTGTTGTTTGACAAAAGAGAAAGTAGCCAGAGAAGTTTTTTTTTTAGTTAGAGAATGTAAGAGGTAAATGACGCAAAGCTATCAGCACTATTGTACTCCGTATGTGTGTGAGAATGTGTGTGTCGGCCATTTCAGACGGTTGATTACAGATAATTTACTGTCGTGGACATCCATTTAACCTTTACTGA
The DNA here is from genome assembly GCF_002021735.2 of Oncorhynchus kisutch. Lineage (NCBI taxonomy): Eukaryota > Metazoa > Chordata > Actinopteri > Salmoniformes > Salmonidae > Oncorhynchus > Oncorhynchus kisutch. The sequence goes on from NW_022261980.1 coordinate 1,098,995, forward strand.
TCCAGGAAACTGATCCAGGAATTGATCCTCTTTAGACTCCCCTTTAATGCTACTGATATAATTGCTGCTGGTCTGACAAGCACAGTACAACTGTAGACCTATGTGACAAAGTGTATGAGTTTGACTCCTGTACTCTGAGTTACAGTATGTGTTCAATGTAAGAAGTGCTGACTACAGTATGGACTTAAAAGGAGGGTTAGTATTAAAGCATATCTTCTCTGTGTGTTTGGTCCTGATTCGTCCTTCTCTTTGACAACAGCTTTAAACAGAGAGACAGAGAGGATGTGTGTTGACTGGGTGGGCTATGGNAAATTTGACCTTTGCTCAGTACATTGTTTTCACTAAGGAAATGTACGACTCTGCTGTTCATGATATAATGCAGAGGATTTTCCCAAGGTTGCTGTTGTCGCATATCCCTCTGTAGTTATTGGGGTCAAATTTGTCTCCACTTTTGTGGATTGTGGTGATCAGTCCTTGGTTCCAAATATTGGGGAAGATGCCAGAGCTAAGGATGATGTTAAAGAGTTTTAGTATAGTCAATTGGAATTTGTTGTCTGTATATTTAATCATTTCATTGAGGATACCATCAACACCACAGGCCTTTTTGTCCTGTAATTCATTCAAGGTAATTGGAGATTCCATAGGGTTCTGGTAGTCTTTAATAGTTATGTATATGTTTTTGCTGTTTGTTCTTTGTTATAGAGCCAAAAAGATTGGCGAAGTGGTTTACTCATACATCTCCATTTTGGATAGATAATTCTTCGTGTTGTTGTTTGTTTAGTGTTTTCCAATTTTCCCAGAAGTGGTTAGAGTCTATAGATTCTTCAATTACATTGAGCTGATTTCTTACGTGCTTCTTTTCTGACGTGCTGTCCTTCTTTTTCCGTAGTGTATTTCTATTGTTTTAGTGATTCACCATAGTGAAGGAGTAGACTCTGGTCTCTCTCTGTCTCTCTCTGTCTCTCTCTGTCTCTCTCTGCCTCTCTCTGTCTCTCTACGTCTCTCTCTGTCTCTCTCTGTCTCTCTCTGCCTCTCTACGTCTCTCTACGTCTCTGTACGCCTCTCTCTGTCTCTCTCTGTCTCTCTCTGCCTCTCTCTGCCTCTCTCTCTCCATGTCTCTGTCTCTCTTACTCTGTCTGTCTCTATCTCTCTCTGTTTCTCTCTGTCTCTCTCTCTCTTTCTGTCTCTGTCTCTCTCTGTCTCTCTGTCTCTCTATCTCTCTCTGTCTCTCTCTGTCTCTCTGTCTCTCTCTCTCTCTGTCTCTCTGTCTCTCTGTCTCTCTGTCTCTCTGTCTTTCTCTCTCTGTCTCTCTCTGTCTCCCCCTCCCCCTCCCCCAGGCTGAATTCCTACTCAGGGAAACTAGAAAGAAGTCAAGAAGAAAAAAAGCCTCTTTAATCATAATGGTTGATATGTGGTGTGTAATTTGGTGCTGGGTGGGATGAAAATAAAACCCATTCACAGCTGTACTTTGCCCACGCCTCACGTGTGTGTGTTTTTGTGTGTTTGTGTGTTTGTGTGTGGTGGTTTGTGTGTTTGTGTGTATGCGTGTGTGTGGGTGTATCGGTGATTGTGTGTGAATATGCGCGTGTGTGTGTTTGTGTGTGTTTGTATGCATGTGTGTGTGTGTGTATTGGTGCGTGCGTGCGAGTGTTAGCTTGCTATACACATGCTATATGTTAGCTTGCTGGCATTTCTCTGAGGAGAAGTCTGTTTCTAGTATGTTTCTAGTTTTCCTCTCCATTACAAGCCTATAGCTTCTGTTCTTCATACATGTGACACACATGTGATTTGCTTTCGGTCATTTATATACTTATTTATGTATGTATTTATTCATGTATTTATGTATTCATTATTTATTATTTCATTCATTCATCTATCTATCTATTTATCAGTGGTGGAAAAAGTACCGAATTGTCATACTTGAGTAAAAGTAAAGATACCTTAATAGAAAGTTACTCAAGTAAAAGTGAAAGTCACCCAGTAAAATACTTCTTGAGTAAAAGTCTGAAAGTATTTGGTTTAAAATGTACTTAGGTTTCAAAAGTAAATGTAATTGCTAAAATATATTTAAGTACCAAAAGTAAAAGTACAAACCATTTCAAATTCCTTATATTAAGCAAAGCAGACTGTACCATTTTCTTGTTTTTAAAATGTATGGATAGCCAGGGGCACACTCCAACACTCAGACATCATTTACAAAAGATGTCTTTGTTTTTAGTGAGTCCGCCAGACCTTAGGGAGTAGGGATGACCACGTGTTCTCTTGATAAGTGTGAGAATTTCACAATTTTCCTGTCTTGCTAAGCATTCAAAATATAACGAGTCATTTGGGTTGTCAGGGAAAATGTATGGAGTAAAAAGTACAATATTTTCTTTAGGAATGTAGTGAAGTAAAAGTAAAAGTTCTCAAAAATATAAATACTAAAGTAAAGTACAAATACCCAAAATGACTTAAGTAGTACTTTCAAGTATTTTTACTTAAGTACTTTACACCACTGAAATATATTATTGTTCATTCTTTCGTTCTTTAATTTGTTTATTAATTAATTAATTTGTTTAGTCATAGGGACAGGAGTTTTCCATGTGAACTGGCCAGGAGAAACTCCTGACCCAACTCTAAGTCCCTCACCATCCCCCTCAGTCTACCAGTCAGTCATGATCCTTCTCAATCTACCAGTCAGTCATTATCCCCCTCAGTCTACCTGTCAGTCATTATCCCCCTTTGTCTACCAGTCAGTCATTATCCTCATCTGTCTACCAGTCAGTCATTATCTCCCGCAGTCTACCTGTCAGTCATTATTCCGTCAGTCTATGAGTCAGTCATTATCCCCCTCAGTCTACCTGTCAGTCATTATCCCCCTCAGTCTACCTGTCAGTCATTATCCCCATCGGTCTACATGTCAGTCATTATCCCCCTCGGTCTACCAGTCAGTCATTATCCTCATCGGTCTACCAGTCGGTCATTATCTCCCACAGTATACCTGTCAGTTATTATCACAGTCAGTCTACCAGTCAGTCATTATCTCCCCCGGTCTACCAGTCAGTCATTATCCCCCTCAGTCTACCAGTCAGTCACTATCCCCTTCAGTTTACCAGTCAGTCATTATCCCCCTCAGTCTACCAGTCAGTCATTATCCCTGTCAGTCTACCAGTCAGTCATTATCCCCCTCAATCTACCAATCAGTCATTATCCCCCTCAGTCTACCAGTCAGTCATTATCCCCCTCGGTCTACCAGTCAGTCATTATCCCCCTCAGTCTACATGTCAGTCATTATCCCCCTCAGTCTACCGGTTAGTCATTATCCTCCTCGGTGTACCAGGCAGTCATTATCTCCCACAGTCTACCTGCCAGTCATGATCCTTCTCAGTCTGCCAGTCAGTCATTATCCCCCTCAGCCTACCCGTCAGTCATTATCCCCCTCAGTCTACCAGTCAGTCATTATCCTCATCGGTCTACCAGTCAGTCATTATCTCCCACAGTCTACCTGTCAGTCATTATCCCCGTCAGTCTATGAGTCAGTCATTACCCCCCTCAGTCTACCTGTCGGTCATTATCCCCCTCAGTCTACTAGTCAGTCATCATCCCCATCAGTCTACATGTCAGTCATTATCCCCCCCGGTCTACCAGTCAGTCATTATCCTCATTGGTCTACCAGTCAGTCATAATCTCCCACAGTCTACCTGTCAGTCATTATCCCCATCAGTCTACAAGTCAGTCATTATCTCCCTCGGTCTACCAGTCAGTCATTATCCCCCTCAGTCTACCAGTCAGTCACTATCCCCTTCAGTTTACCAGTCAGTCATTATCCCCCTCAGTCTACCAGTCAGTCATTATCCCCTTCAGTCTAACAGTCAGTCATTATCCCCCTCAATCTACCAGTCAGTCATTATCCCCCTCAGTCTACCAGTCAGTCATTATCCCCCTCAGTCTACCAGTCAGTCATTATCCCCCTCGGTCTACCAGTTAGTCATTATCCCCTTCAGTCTACCTGTCAGTCATTATCCTCCTCGGTCTACCAGTCAGTCATTATCCTCCTCGGTCTACCAGTCAGTCATTATCTCCCACAGTCTACCTGTCAGTCATTATCCTTCTCAGTCTACCAGTCAGTTATTATCCCCCTCAGTCTACCTGTCAGTCATTATCCCCCTCAGTCTACCAGTCAGTCATTATCCCCCTCAGTCTCTCCAGTCAGTCATTATCCCCCTCAGTCTACCAGTCAGTCATTATCCCCCTCAGTCTACCAGTCAGTCACTTTCCCCCTCCGTCTACCAGTCAGTCAGACCACTGTAGTTTTACTGTACAGTCAATTTTCACAAAGTCTGCTGCCTCAGTTTGTATGATGGCAATTTACATATACTCTAGAATGTTATGCCGAGTGATCAGATGAATTGCAATTAATTGCAAAGTCCCTCTTTGCCATGCAAATTAACTGAACATTTCCACTGCATTTCAGCCCTGCCATAAAAGGAACGGCTGACATCATGTCAGTGATTCTCTTGTTAACACAGGTGTGTGTTGACGAGGACAAGGATGGAGATCACTCTGTCATGCTGATTGAGTTCAAATAACAGACCGGAAGCTTCAAATGGACGGTGGTGCTTGGAATCATTGTTCCTACTCTGTCAACCATGGTTACTTGCAAGGAAACACGTGCCGTCATCATTGCTTTGCACATAAACGGCTTCACAGGCAAGGATATTGCTGCCAGTAAGATTGCACCTGAATAAACCATTTATCAGATCATCAAGAACTTCAACGAGAGGGGTTCAACTGTTGTGAAGAAGGCTTCAGGGCTCCCAAGAAAGTCCAGCAAGCGCCAGGACTGTCTCCTAAAGTTGATTCAGCTGCAGGATCGGGGCACCACCAGTACAGAGCTTGCGCAGGGATGGCAGCAGGGAAGTGTGAGTGCATCTGCACGCACAGTGAGGTGAAGACTTTTGGAGGATGGCCTGGTGTCAAGAAGGGCAGCAAAGAAGCCACTTCTCTCCAGGAAAAACATCAGGGACAGACTGATATTCTGCAAAGGGTACAGGCATTGTACTGCTGAGGACTGGGGTAAAGTCATTTTCTCTGATGAAACCTCTTTCTGATTGTTTGGGGCATCCGGAAAAAAGCTTGTCCGGAGAAGACAAGGTGAGCGCTACCATCAGTCCTGTGTCATGCCAACAGTTAAGCATCCTGAGACCATTCATGTGTGGGGTTGCTTCTCAACCAAGGGAGTGGGCTCACTCACAATTTTGCCTAAGAACACAGCCATGAATAAAGAATGGTACCAACACATCCTCCGAGAGCAACTTCTCCCAACCATCCAGGAACAGTTTTGTGATGAACAATGCCTTTTCCAGCAAGATGGAGCACCTTGCCGTAAGGCAAAAGTGATAACTAAGTGGCTCGGGGAACAAAACATCGATATTTTGGGTCCATGGCCAGGAAACTGCCCAGACCTTAATCCCATTGAGAACTTGTGGTCAATCCTCAAGAGGCGGGTGGACAGACAAAAACCCACAAATTCTGACAAACTCCAAGCATTGATTATGCAGGAATGGGCTGCCAACAGTCAGGATGTTGCCCAGAAGTTAATTGACAGCATGCCAGGGTGTTTTGCAGAGGTCTTGAAAAAGAAGGGTCAACACTGCAAATATTGACTCTTTGTATCAACTTCATGTAAGTGTCAATAAAAGCCTTTGACACTTGTGAAATGCTTGTAATTATACTTCAGTATTCCATAGTAACATCTGACAAAAATATCTAAAGACACTGAAGCAGCAGACTTTGAAAATGTATATTTGTGTCATTCTCAAAACTTTTGACCACGACTGTAGTATGAAGGAGTGGAATGATTATCTAAAATAAGTGTTGTTTGACAAAAGAGAAAGTAGCCAGAGAAGTTGTTGTTTTTTTACGTTAGAGAATGTAAGAGGTAAATGACGCAAAGCTATCCAGACTATTGTACTCCGTATGTGTGTGAGAATGTGTGTGTCGGCCATTTCAGACGGTTTGATTTACAGATAATTTACTGTCGTGACATCATTTAACCTTTACTGATCCAGGAACTGATCCAGGAATTGATCCTCTTTAGACTTCCCTTTTAATGCTACTGATATAATTGCTGCTGGTCTGACAAGCACAGTACAACTGTAGACCTATGTGACAAAGTGTTATGAGTTTGACTCCTGTACTCTGAGTTTACAGTATGTGTTCAATGTAAGAAGTGCCTGACTACAGTATGACTTTAAAAGGAGGGTTAGTATAAAGCATATCTTCTCTGTGTGTTTGGTCCTGATTCGTCCTTCTCTTTGACAACAGCTTTAAACAGAGAGACAGAGAGGAATGTGTGTTTGACTGGGTGGGCTATGGAGCTAAACATTAACTCTCTCTCTCCTTCATCTACACCTCTCTCTATCTCTCCCCGACTCCCTCCCCTAACTCCTCCCCTCTCTCCCCCACCATCCTCTTCTCCCCATCTCTCTCTCTCCCCCCTTCTCCACCCTATCTCCCCCCTCCAGGCCAGGAGTGTTTCAACTCTCGCTCCCTGGCCCTCCAGGCACAGAAGAAGATCCTATCCAAGATGGCGACCGTGGCGGTGGCCAACCTCCTGACAGACGACGTCAGCAGTGAGATCCTGGACGAGCTGTACAAGGTCAGCCGGGAGTTCACCAAGAGTAAGAAGGAGGCCCACAAGATCGTCAAAGACGTCATCAAGATCGCCCTGAAGATCGGTATCCTGTACCGCAACCACCAGTTCAGCCCAGACGAACTGGACACGGTCGAACGCTTCAAGAAGAAGATGAACCAGGCAGCCATGACGGCGGTCAGCTTCTACGAGGTGGACTACACGTTCGACCACCGCATTCTGTCAGAGTTGCTGCTGGAATGCCGGGATCTTCTGCATGCACTGGTGGAGCAGCACCTGACCCTGCGGTCGCACACTCGCATCGACCACGTGTTCAACCACTTTGCCCATGGGGAGTTCCTGGCCGAACTGTACGGAGACGGAGAGGATTACAGACTGTACCTGAGGAAGATCTGCAACGGGATCAACAAACTGCTGGACGAGGGAACGCTTTAACCTCTGACCCCTGATCTCTCACCTCTCACCTGACATTTGACCTTGCTCCTCCCTTCCTATTACTCAATCTCCATGGTTGTGGCTCAATAATCCCCCCTTTCTCCTGAAGTGTGCACTTGTTCACTTCCCTTCATGGATTTGAAAGGAAATTATTGGTATATGGAACTTCCTTGTAGCCCATGCCTACACTAATCTAATATTTTTACATTTGTGGGGATTAGCAGATGAGTGCACACTTCAGGAAGAAGGAGAGATTATTGGGACACACTCCTCCTCTTCCTCTGGTCTCTCCACAGATCTGCTTTCCCTCCTCTCATTCCTTCTCTTTTTAAAAACCCTGATCTGTTCTGTTCTACCTTTTTCCTCCTGTTCTCCCACTTCCTCCTCTCTTTTCTCTCCTCCTCTCCTACTTCCTCCTCTCTTTTCTCTCCTCCTCGCCAACTTCCTCCTCTCTTTTCTCTCCTCCTCTCCCACTTCCTCCTCTCTTTTCTCTCCTCCTCTCCCACTTCCTCCTCTCTTTTCTCTCCTCCTCTCCTACTTCCTCCTCTCTTTTCTCTCCTCCTCTCCAACTTCCTCCTCTCTTTTCTCTCCTCCTCTCCAACTTCCTCCTCTCTTTTCTCTCCTCCTCTCCCACTTCCTCCTCTCTTTTCTCTCCTCCTCTCCCACTTCCTCCTCCCTTTTCTCTCCTCCTCTCCCACATCCTCCTCTCTTTTCTCTCCTGCCCGGATCTCTCTTTTATTCTACTGAGCTTCCTGGACAGGGATGTGCTTTAATCTTCCTCTCCTTGTTTCTCCCCTTATTCTCCTGCTCCTCTACTTTCCTCTCCTTGTTTCTCTCCTTATTCTCCTGCTCCTCTTCTTTCCACTCCTTGTTTCTCTCCTTATTCTCCTGCTCCTCTACTTTCCTCTCCTTGTTTCTCTCCTTATTCTCCTGCTCCTCTTCTTTCCTCTCCTTGTTTCACTCCTCATTTCTATGGAGTTTCCATGACGTTGATGAACTGTATGTATAATTCTAAGATATTTAACTGGTGTCACAACTCTGTTCTGTGAGGTGTTTTCTCTACATCCTTCTCCCTCACCCTCTCCCTCTCCCTCACCATCCCCAAAGTTGGTAAGAGTGTGGCGCTAGCAAATCCAAGGTAATTGGTTCACTTCCCACAAGGATCATACACACATATTAAAGACATATTTACTCGCGGACATTGTTCGGTTAGTGGCTTTGCATAAAAGCATCTGCTAAGTGACAGATATTATACCCTAATAGCATCTAGGAAGTCACATCAGGAGAGTGTGAAATGGGGGGTGGATCACCAGCTTAGCGTCTGATAGGCTATGACTGCGACTGGTCGTTCACATAGCAACGTAGCCCACATAAAACAACAAGACCCACGAGAGACCTGTGAATCAGAAGACTTCTTTCCCTCTTTGGCATTCAAGAAATCCAGAATCTGTGTTGATTACGTGATGGCAACATTATACATACTGTATTCTGTAGTGTTCGTACTTATAGCTTTACTGCTCTGAATCAAGGCCAAAAAGAATGATGATGTTTTGTAAATACACTGTTTGTTCTCTCTCCTTTTGTCATCATTACTGTGTGTGGGCGTCATGATGTCTTATATCAAGACCAGGAGTTTTTCCTGACCACGTGACCTTCATTACCAGGAAAAATTTCTGACCATATAGTACTGTATACTGTATACATCGTTAACCAATCACAGCCAACCGTTACCATTTCCTGCCAAATACTAAGCCTGGGATTCAATCTTCCACGCACTATAACAATCTTTGAAAGAAGGAGGCCCACAAGATGTTTACCATGAATACAATCTCCGGGAATGTCAGGGCAAATGCCTTTAAAAGCTGCATTGTTGGTTGTAGTACGCCGCGGATTGAGGCCAGGCCTAAATGAATCTTGCCGCTCTGATTGTTAAGGCCTTGATGATAACTCTGTCCCTATGGTGTTCTCTGCATTTTCCCTATAGAGCAGTGTTTTGTGTGTGTGTGTGTATGTGTGTCTGTGTGTATGTACACATTTTACTATACTTGAGAATACAAAAATAGTAAACCAACTCAAATTCAGGGAAGTTAGGAAATTTTGCCGGTCCTCACTTGCAAAAATGCTTTTAAGGCTAGGGATTAGGTTAAGGATTAGTGTTAGAATTAGGGTTAGGATTAGAGGTTAGAGGTTAGGTTTAGGGTTACGGTTAGGGTTAGAAGTTAGGATTAGGGGTTAAGGTTAGGGTTAAGGTAAGGATTAGGTTTAGCGTTAAGGAAAATGCGATTATGAATCAATTGTTGGTCCCCAAAAAGTCCTCACAAGTATAGTAAGACGTACAGTATGTGTGTGTGTGTGCTCGCGTGCGCATCATGTGTCTGTGTCTGTATCCTCTCTGCCAGGGTGTAACAAGTTCATCTTTTAATAAAGAGTCCTTATAAATCAGTGCTTGAAGTTTGATGCTTTGTTCAGTTACATTTTATGACCTCTCATCCTGCTCCCCTCCACCCATCCTCTCCTTTCCCATCTTCTCCCATCCTTTTATCCCCCTTCTCCCCTCCCCGCCTCCTCCTCCTCTCTTCACTCCTCTTTTCCCCTCCTATCTCTCCTTCCCTACCCTACCCTCCCCTCACCTCCTCCTCTCTTCACTCCTCTTTTCCCTCACATCTCTCCTTCCCTACCCTCCCCTCCACTCCCCTCACCTCCTCCTCCCCCTGTCTTCACTCCTCTTTTCCCCTCCTATCTCTCCTTCCCTATCCTCCCCTCCACTCCCCTCACCTCCTCCTCCTCCTCTCTTCACTCCTCTTTTCCCCTCCTATCTCTCCTTCCCTACCCTCCCCTCCACTCCCCTCACCTCCTCCTCCTCCTGTCTTCACTCCTCTTTTCCCCTCCTATCTCTCCTTCCCTACCCTCCCCTCCACTCCCCTCACCTCCTCCTCCTCCTCCTCCTCTCTTCACTCCTCTTTTCCCCTCCTATCTCTCCTTCCCTACCCTCCCCTCCACTCCCCTCACCACCTCCTCTCCTCTCCTCCTCAAAGTCTCCAGCTGATTCAGGCATCCTACATTACATGAATGATTGAGAGGCTTGAACTGTGAGACAATGAGACTGAGGATAGAATAGGACTTCAGGACTATTAGACTGAGGAGACTGAGCTTAGAATAGAGCCGCAGGACAATGAGACTGAGGAGACTGAGCTTAGAATAGGGCCGCAGGACAATGAGACTGAGGAGACTGAGGATAGAATAGAGCCGCAGGACAATGAGACTGAGGAGACTGAGGATAGAATAGGGCCTCAGGACAATGAGACTGAGGAGACTGAGGATAGAATAGGGCCGAATGACAATGAGACTGAGGAGACTGAGGTTAGAATAGGGCCTCAAGACAATGAGACTGAGGAGACTGAGAAGAGAATAGGGCCGCAGGACAATGAGACTGAGGAGACTGAGGATAGAATAGGGCCGCAGCACAATGAGACTGAGGATAGAATAGGGCCGAATGGCAATGAGACTGAGGAGACTGAGGATAGAATAGGGCCGCAGGACAATGAGACTGAGGAGACAGAGGTTAGAATAGGGACGCAGGACAATGAGACTGAGGAGACAGAGGATATAATAGGGACGCAGGACAATGAGACTGAGGAGACAGAGGTTAGAATAGGGCCGCAGGACAATGAGACTGAGGAGACAGAGGTTAGAATTGGACCTCAGGAAATGGCCTGGTGACACATGCACATCCACGCACGCCCTCTTGCTCAAACACACACTAGCAGGCACACACATATGCACACTCGCACACTCTCACACTCTCACACACACAGAGACATGCATAAACACACACACAGCACACAGGTGGTGTGGGTTATAAATACCAAGTAATGAAGCATGGATGAAACACATACAGTCTTTCCAGACTGGCCTCTGTGTCAGTGACCTCATGAGGAGCCCATGCTCTGATCGTCCCAAATGTCACCCTATTCCCTATGTACAGAAGTACACTATCTCTGACAAGAGCCCAATATTAGAGGAGACCTGTGACCTCTAGTGGCAGGAAAGAGGAACATCATAACTGGCTCTAAGGATACTTGGTCTTTGTTCCAAATTTCACCCTATTGCCTATATAGAGTACTACAGTACTTTGGACCAGGGCTAATAGTGCACTGTGTAGGGAATAGGGTGCCATTTGTACTATCTGTATTGCTGTATAGCTGCTGTGTTTAAGTGTTCTTTTCACTTGTTGCTGATACTTATTCAAGCCTTTCTACAGAGCATATAGTTTGGGGCCAATAGGTAGCATGGTGCTTGTAACACCAGGGTAATGGGTTTTATTACCAGGACCACCCATATGTAAAATGGCTGTAAGTGGCTTTAGATAAAGGAGTCTGCTATTAGAGTCTGCTGGCATCTATTATTATATTAGGACATCCGATGAGCGATGATACAGATGATGAGGAAGTGACACTCAGTATCTTACCGCACACCCCCCTCCCACACACACCCCCAATGATGAGGCTGATTCAAGTTAATAAGTTCTCTTTAATTTGATTTATGTGTCATCAAGTGATTTGAAAGGCTGGTTATGACACACATCAATTTCATCATCCCAGACACCCTAGACCCACTCCAATTTGCATACCGCCCCAACAGATCAACAGACAACGTAATCTAAATTGCGCTCCACACTGCCCTCACCCACCTAGATAAGAGGAATACCTGTGTGAGAATGTTGTTCATTGACTACAGCTCAGCATTCAACACCATTGTCCCCTCAAAGCTCATCAGTAAGCTCATCAGGACTCTGGGTCTGAACACCTCCCTCTGCAACTGGATCCTGGACTTCCTGACGGGCCGACCCCAGGTGGTGAGGGTAGGCAACAACATATCCACGCTGATCCCCAACAAGGGTGCCCCTCAGGAGTGTGTGCTTAGTCCCCTCCTGTACTCACTGTACACGCACGACTGCAACACCATCATCAAGTTTGCTGACAACACGATGGTAGTAGGCCTGATCACCGGCGACGATGAGACAGCATATAGGGAGGAGGTCAGTCACTTGGCAGTGTGGGGCCGGAACAACAACCTCTCCTTCAACATCAGTAAGACCAAAGAGCTGATAGTGGACTACAGGAAACAGCGGGCTAGCACGCCCCCATCCACATCAACTGGGCTGCAGTGGAGCGGGTCAAGAGCTTCAAGTTCCTCAGTGTCCAAATCACTAAGAACTTAAAATTGTCCCCTCAGGAGGTTGAAAAGGTTTGGCATGGACCTTCTAATCCTCAAAAAGTTTGACAGCTGTACCATTGAGAGCATCTTGACTGGCTGCATCACAGCTTGGTATGGCAATAGCACCGCACTCGGTCGCATGGCGCTACAGAGGGTGGTGTGGACAGCCCAATACATCACTGGGGCCGAGCTCCCTGCCATATATCAGGACCTCTATATCAGGCGGTGTGAAAGGATGGCCCAGAAAGTCATTAAAGGTGCCAAGTCTGACACCAACAGGCTCCTGAACAGCTTCTACCCCCATGTCATAAGACTGCTAAATAGATAACTAAATAGCTAACAAAATGACTACACAGACTGAGTTGATCTTTGTATTTTATCTGTATTTATGCACTCACAGGGCCCTACACACTACACACACTGATACTCCAACACACATACAAACACTCACTCCATCATTTGCTCACACACACATAATCTGCAGATACATTTATACTGACTCTAAACGCACGCACATCCACTCTCCTACAACACCGGAGGCTGCAGAGGGGAGGTCTGCTTATAATAATGTCTGCAATGGAGTGAATGGAATGGTATCAAACACATGGAAAACGTTACAATTACTATGAGCACTTCCTCCCCAATTAAGGTGCCAGCGGCCACCTGTGACATACAATCATCATATAAATCAAATCAAATCACATTTTATTTTTCACATGCGCCTAATACAACACCATGAAATTCTTACTTACAAGCCCTTAACCAACAATGCAGTTCTTAACCAACAATGCAGAAATATTGATTAAATAAAGTAAAGTAAAATATTTAAGAAAAAGTAACACAATAAAATAACAATAACGAGGTCATATAGAGGGGGTACCGGTACAGAGTAAATGTGTGGGAGTACAGGTTAGTTGAGGTAATTTCTACATGTATGTAGGGTGAAGTGACTATGCAAAGATAATAAATCGTCAGTAGCAGCAGTGTAAATACAATGGGGTCAACATAAATAGTCCGGGTGGCCATCTGATTAATTGTTCAGCAGTCTTATGGCTTGGGGTAGAAGCTGTTAAGGGGACTTTTGGACCAGCATATACACTGCTGCTACTTTGTTTATCATATATCCTGATGCCTAGTCAACTTGCCCCTATATATACACTGCTCAAAAAAATAAAGGGAACACTTAAACAACACAATGTAACTCCAAGTCAATCACACTTCTGTGAAATCAAACTGTCCACTTAGGAAGCAACACTGATTGACAATACATTTCCCATGCTGTTGTGCAAATGGAATAGACAACAAATGGAAATTATAGGCAATTAGCAAGACACCCCCAATAAAGGAGTGGTTCTGCAGGTGGTGACCACAGACCACTTCTCAGTTCCTATGCTTCCTGGCTGATGTTTTGGTCACTTCTGAATGCTGGCGGTGATTTCACTCTAGTGGTAGCATGAGACGGAGTCTACAACCCACACAAGTGGCTCAGGTAGTGCAGCTCATCCAGGATGGCAGATCAATGCGAGCTGTGGCAAGAAGGTTTGCTGTGTCTGTCAGCGTAGTGTCCAGAGCATGGAGGCGCTACCATTAGAAAGGCCAGTACATCAGGAGACGTGGAGGAGGCTGTAGGAGGGCAACAACCCAGCAGCAGGACCGCTACCTCCGTCTCTGTGCATGGAGGAGCAGGAGGAGCACTGCCAGAGCCCTGCAAAATGACCTCCAGCAGGCCACAAATGTGCATGTGTCTGCTCAAACGGTCAGAAACAGACTCCATAAGGGTGGTATGAGGGCCCGACGTCGACAGGTGGGGGTTGTGCTTACAGCCCAACGCCGTACAGGATGTTTGGCATTTGCCAGAGAACTCCAAGATTGGCAAATTCGCCACTGGCGCCCTGTGCTCTTCACAGATGAAAGCAGGGTCACACTGAGCACGTGACAGAGTCTGGAGACGCCGTGGAGAACGTTCTGCAACATCCTCCAGCATGACTGGTTTGGCGGTGGGTCAGTCATGGTGTGGGGTGGCATTTCTTTGGGGGGCTTCCATGTGCTCGCCAGAGGTAGCCTGACTGCCATTAGGTACCGAGATGAGATCCTCAGACCTCTTGTGAGACCATATGCTGGTGCGGTTGGCCCTGGGTTCCTCCTAATGCAAGACAATGCTAGACCTCATGTGGCTGGAGTGTGTCAGCAGGTCCTGCAAGAGGAAGGCATTGATGCTATGGACTGGCCCGCCCATTCCCCAGACCTGAATCTAATTGAGCACATCTGGGACATCATGTCTCGCTCCATCTACCAACGCCACGTTGCACCACAGACTGTCCAGGAGTTGGCGGATGCTTTAGTCCAGGTCTGGGAGGAGATCCCTCAGGAGACCATCCGCCACCTCATCAGGAGCATGCCCAGGCGTTGTAGGGAGGTCACACAGGCACGTGGAGGCCACACACACTACTGAGCCTCATTTTGTCAGGCTAATGAGAACCAGGGCCTTTTGAATGTTATATTATGTTTGTGCGTGTTTTTTCGGTTCCCGGGGTCATTTCATGTTTTAATGTTGTACCGCTGATCTCATCCAAGCTAGCCATGAGGAATCGGCCTAGAAGCGGCCTCTTCCTGGGGGTCGGAACTGATTGAATCGGCCCGGAATCAGGTGTCGGACTCAGCCCGGAATCAAAATGAACGACTGCCCAGAATTGGCCCAAGTAGATCGGGCCATTTCCATCAATTGGAATTCAGCTGACTTTCCCAGCATCTTACCAGAATCCTCCCAGAAACAGCCCGATTTAAATAAATGTATACAAAATTGCCAGATTTAGTCATTTTAAATATTATTAGTGTACATTTTATATATACAAAATGTTTTTTTTTGTGGATGGGTATAACTTGTGTCAGAGGAAACACCATACACCTGGTGACCGTGTCAGCGTGCATGCGCCTAGCCCACCACAGGAGTCGCTACAGCGCGATGGGACAAGGACATCCCGGCCGGCCAAACCCTCCCCTAACTTGGGCGATGCTGGGTCTCATGGGTCTCCCGGGCGCGGCCGGCACGGGTCTCGAACTAGCATCTGTAGAAATGCAGTGCGCGAGTGTTGCAAAATAAATGTACATATACATGTTATTCGATCATTGCACCCGCACTACTCGAGAGCGCTAATGAGCGTCTGCGTTGCCAGGCGCTAAAATAGAAGTTGCTTCTATTTGTGATGCAAGTCCTGCCTCTCCCATCTCCTCAATGGCTTTTAGAAGCATATACCCACGTGCCATCTCCTCATTGGTTATACCCACATGGGTGATTGAAAGATGAGCTGAAGTCGGTTGTGGTAATGCACCTTACATGCTGACCACACCGCTTGCGTCGCCAAATAAATACATACATGTTATTCAATTATTGCACCCACACTGCTTGTGCACGCCAACGAGCGTCTGCGCTGCATAGCGGTGCTAGTCCTGCTTCTCCCATCTCTTCATTGGTTTATAGAAGCAGATACCCACGTGCCATCTCAATCACGTGGGTGATTGAAAGATGAACTGAGTTTGGTTGGTCATCGTGGTAACTATGAAAGTTAGATCCCAATCGCCATATAAAGTCCAAAGAAAAAAAGCATGGAAGGAGGAGATAAGACTAGAAAAGACTCGGTTTACCGTTTTATGTGTGGATTAATTGTCGGAGTAGAGGACCTTGTGCATTTCAGGTAAAATAACAACTCAACGTTTACAGTTGAAGTCGGAAGTTTGCATACACCTTAGCAAAATACATTTAAACTCAGTTTTTCACAATTCCTGACATTTAATCCCAGTAAAAATTCCCTGTGTTCCCTGTGTCCCTCTTGAGTGTAGGGGGCAGTATTTTGATGTTTGGATGAAAAACGTACCCAAATTAAACTGCCTATTTCTCAGGCCCATGTAACACTTGTCTTCGTCCTCCTCTGACAAGGAGTAAGAAATGTCAGAACAATGCGCTGCATGGTAAGTGTCCATATTGTATTTAATATGAATACTGAACACTTGAACAAAAACAATAAAACGGCATTAATGAACAGTCCTGAACGGTGAAGCAAAACACAGAACAGAAAATAATCACCCACAACACCCAAAATTGTTCTCAATCAGGGACAACGATTGACAGCTGCCTCTGATTGAGAACCATACCAGGCCAAACACAGAAATCCCAAATCATAGAAAAAAGAACATATACTGCCCACCCCAACTCACGCCCTGACCATATGAAAACAAAGACAAAACAAAGGAACTAAGGTCAGAATGTGACAGCCCAGAATCTAGAATATGCATGTAATTGTCAGATTAGGATAGAGAACACTCTAAAGTTTACAAAACTGTCAAAATATTGTCGGTGAGTATAACAGAAGTGATATTGCAGGCGAAAACCTGAGGAAAATCCAACCCGGAGGTGTTGTTTTTCTTGAAAGCTCTCTGTTCCATAGCCTGCCTTCACTCCATTTAAAGGGATATCAACCAGATTCCATTTCCTATGGCTTCCCCATGGTGTGAACAGTCTTTAGACATAGTTTCAGGCTTTTATTTTGAAAAATGAGCGAGAAAGATCACATCGCATCATTGTATGGCTGGGTGCCAGCAGCGTTTTGCATGCGCCAACAGAGTGGAGCAGACATTTCTCTCTCTCTCCTATTGAAGAAGCTACAGTCCCGGTTGAAATATTAGCGATTATATAGTGTAAAAACAACCTGAGTATTGATTATAAAAAAACGTTTGACATGTTTCTACGAACATTACAGATACTATTTGGAATTTTCGTCTGCAATGTCGTAACCGCTCAAGCCTGTGGATTTCTGAACATAACGCGTCAACCAAATGGAGGTATTTTGGATATAAAAATAATGTTTATTGAACAAAAGGAACATTTATTGTGTAACTGGGAGGCTCGTGAGTGCAAACATCCGAAGATCATCAAAGGTAAGCGATTCCTTTTATTGCTTTTCTGACTTTCGTGACCAATCTACTTGGCTGCTAGCTGTTTGTAATATTTTGTCTACTGAGAGAGATGTCCTTACATAAACGCTTGGTACGCTTTCGCCAAAAAGCTTTATTGACATCTGACAAGCCAGGTGGATTAACAACAAGCTAAGCTGTGTTTTGCTACATTGCACTTAATATTTTTTGTAATTTAATTTGAATTTGGCGCTCTGCAATTCAGTGGATGTTGACGAAAATGATCCCGCTAACGGGATGTGTGCATCAAGAGGTTTTAAGCATGTGAAATGTCAGAATAATAGTAGAGAGAATCATTTATTTCAGCTTTTAGTTCTTTTATCACATTCCCAGTGGGTCAAAAGTTTACATAAACTCAATTAGTATTTGGTAGCATTGCCTTTAAATTGTTTAACTTGGGTCAAACGTTTCGGGTAGCCTTCCACAAGCTTCCCACAATAAGTTGGGTGAATTTTGGCCCATTCCTCCTGACAGAGCTGGTGTAACGGAGTCAGGTTTGTAGGCCTCCTTGCTCATACACGCTTCTTCAGTTCTGCCCACAAATGTTCTATAGGATTGAAGTCAGGGCTTTGTGATGGCCACTCCAATACCTTGACTTTGTTGTCCTTAAAACATTTTGCCACAACTTTGGAAGTATGCTTGGGGTCATTGTCCATTTGGAAGACCCATTTGCGACCAAGCTTTAACTTCCTGACTGATGTCTTGAGATGCTGCTTCAATATATCCACGTAATTCTCCTCCTCATAATGCCATCTATTTTGTGAAGTGCACCAGTCCCTCCTGCAGCAAAGCACCGCCACAACATGATGCTGCCACCCCCGTGCTTCACGGTTGGGATCTTGTTCTTCGGCTTGCAAGCCTCCCCCTTTTTCCTCCAAACATAACAATGGTCATTATGGCCAAACAGTTCTATTTTTGTTTCATCAGACCAGAGGACATTTCTCCAAAAAGTATGATCTTTGTTCTCATGTGCAGTTGCAAACCGTAGTCTGGCTTTTTTATGGCGGTTTTGGAGCAGTGACTTCTGCCTTGCTGAGCGGCCTTTCAGGTTATGTCGATATAGGACTAGTTTTACTGTGGATATAGATAATTTTGTACCTGTTTCCTCCAGCATCTTCACAAGGTCCTTTGCTGTTGTTCTGGGATTGATTCGCACTTTTCACCAAAGTACGTTCATCTCTAAGAGACAGAACACTTCTCCTTCCTAAGCGGTATGACTGCTGCATGGTTCCATGGTGTTTATACTATTGTACTATTGTTTGTACAGATGAACGTGGTACCTGGAAATTGCTCCCAAGGATGAACCAGACTTGTGGAGGTCTACAATTTGTTTTCTGATGTCTTGGCTGATTTCTTTTGATTTTCCCATGATGTCAAGCAAAGAGGCACTGAGTTTGAAGGTAGGCCTTGAAATACATCCACAGGTACACCTCCAATTGACTCAAATGATGTAAATTAGCCTATCACAAGCTTCTAAAGCCATGACATAATTTTCTGGAATTTTCCAAGCTGTTTAAAGGCACAGTGAACTTAGTGTCCCTAAACGTCTGGCCTACTGGAATTGTGATACTGTGAATTAAGTGAAATAATTTGTCTGTAAACAATTTTTGGAGAAATTACTTGTGTCCTGCACAAAGTAGATGTCCTAACCGACTTGCCAAAACTATAGTTGGTTAACAAGAAATTTGTGAAGTGGTTGAAAAACAAGTTTTAATGACTCCAACCTAAGTGTATGTAAACTTCAGACTTCAACTGTATATCCCAGGACAAATTAGCTATCAACAGCAAGCTAGCTAGCTAAATTGCCATAAATGTTTAATGCTTTTTGAACCGGTCCCAAAATTAATTAAATTGGTTCAGTGTTTGTTTAGATATTTCAACCTGCGTGTCGTGATCGCATTTGATGTGGGGGGACAAAATCAATTTGCGCACAGTGGCGCACAGGCAGTTTGGGTACGGTGTTATTATGAAAGTTAGTTGCCAATCGCCATATAAAGTCCAAAGAAGAAAAAGCCTGGAGGGAGAAACAATTCAGTTTACCATTTTATGTGTGGATTCATTGTCAGAGTAGAGGACCTTGTGCATTTCAAGTAAAATAACAACTCAATGTTAATATCCCAGGACAAATTAGCTAGCAACAGCAAGCTAGCTGGCTAAATAGGATAAAATAGCGATATATAATTTTTGCGATATTCCTACCACGATAAATTTTTTATTTAACAGACGGTCTAGCACATTTCTCCTATTTGTCTGCCTCTTCAGTCCAGGGTGCATTGCATGGTGCCGTTGCCTGAGATATTAGAGAATGGATATAGGAATCCCATTTGGGCAATGAATGGTGGAACGTATAACACCCCACCCAGCAGACTGTCGACCAATCATGTTGACGTTATCCGTGCTGCATCACGCAGTTGCTAAACGCAATCTTTTCTCAAAGTCAAGTTATGAGTCGAGAAATGTGCATATTTTCCTCGCAATTAAGTAATGTCACGATTCCAACGCTATACACTATTACAAAAATCAAGTTAATTATCTCACATCTCGGAAAGTATTTGTAATGTTGTACTTCTTGTTGACAAAATTCATGCTCATGTTGGGTTTTTGAGCTAGCACCCAATTCACTCCCATTCACTCCATGAATGAGAGCTCTCCTTATCTCAGAATCGCCCAGAATGCACAGCGTGGCACGTTGACGTACATGGTCAACATACATGGGCGACATATGTCGCACAATGTGATTCCAATGGAATTTCCCATCTCCTCAATTTATAGGAATGATGGTTTTGGGTGGATTTTTCCTTTAAGTAGACCATAAAATACATTTTAAATGGTAAATGGCCAGAGAGAACGATCTTTATTTACTGTATATTTGGTCATGGCAGATAGGATGTTGTGTTGTAGAGGGGAAAAACATATTCCTGATAGCTACTCATTTAATACTGTCTACAGAGCCTAATGGGTAAGGGCCAGGATATCAGATAAGCATTGACAAGGATGCTGATGAACTGACACTCAGTATCTTACCACACATTAGACAGTCTATAAATACACACACACAGGCATGAACTGACACATACAGACACACACACTAGCCCTCCCAGACCCACTCCCTGGGACGGTTACCAGAGTTGATTGATCTTTCATTGATTGATTATGATGTTGTCTCTTCCTGATTTAACTCCAGCCTGAATGACTAATTTATGTTACGTGACCTGAGTGAGGAAATATCTGATAGGCCCCCTGAGAAAGACCAACACATGTCACAGCCAATCAGTAGCAGCCTGTTTGAGTAGTTAATTACTCTTCCTCAGCAACGACAGCCAATCATTCAGAATGATTTGATTCAGGGGGTTTTACAGTTGACAAAGTCATTTATATGTTGACAAGTTTGATTTAGATGTTATTTCAAGTTTGAATGAAGCTGATTAAGTTCAAATAGGTTTATTATGACCAGACTGATGTTCAGAATATGCCAATACATTAGGCTTACATACTGTATAATAGGGCTATATGTAGACAACATGGAAACCATAGGATGACATTCAGCAGAAATGATACGAGGTGGGAATTCCCTCTCTGTTGGTATGCTATAATTAATTTCAACTGTGAGTAACACACTCTTGCACTTGCAGACAAACACACATGTACCCAAACTCACATGTTTGCACACGCACACATATACGCACACCCACACACACCTATCCACACCCACACACAAGTTTGGTAGTCTGACATGCACACACACAAATGTTTAAAAGTATTTCAATGTTTGATATGAAAGTCAGTGATATCTACAGGAGTGATGATCAGTGGGGCTGAGTTTTTACCTCCGTCAATAAGACAGGGGCCAAAATATGGATAAAGTTTCTCAGTGAAGGTGTCACCAGTGAAAGAGTAGATATGAGACCTGGCCTCCACATTATAGAAGGAGACCTGGCCCTCCTCATAATCCACAAACACCCCCACCTTCTGGGGCTTCTCTCTCAGGGAGAGGGGGACAGAGGGGCCAGAGAGAGCCTTGTACTCTCCATTTCTAAGACACAGTGTCCTGTATCCATTTTCAGGGCTCACTGTAATCTTCCCCATCCTGTTGATGGACTCTCTGGCCACTCCTATAGTCCACCTTGTCTTCCCCTTCACCTGAACATCATAGTAGAATCTCCCTGAGGAGAAACCCTCCTTTCCCAGGACACTGACACAAGTATCAAACCTTTCTGGGTTGTAAGGGAGATCCTGCCATACATCTCCAAATATAACTTGTTTCCCATCTTCAGACAGGATGAGTTTGGGATGTGCTGTATCAGGATCTAGAGTCACATCCACCGTGGACAGAAACACACTTTATTAGAATTATTTTGAAAAACAGGTTTTGCTGCACAGTACATTACTGTAGACATATGTAACCTATAGGTTGCTATTGATAACAACATACAGTATATTGCAGATGTGAATGCGTGGTATTTCAAGTAATACCCGTATGTGAAGATATGAATATTAATGTGAAACTCTAAGTGGATGGACTGGAGAGTATTCCAGTCCATCCGTCTTCTGGTGGTTTCAAGTTCTAGAATATAGAAAAGGAGTTTGTCAGATTTGGGGAATACCAGAAACTATGGTAATATAATGTTACAGTAGAGTATACTGTATACTATACAAATCTCCATCTCTAAACTTTATTGTTAAAGTGAGATAACCAAACAGATATGCTAAGTGACAAGGTGTAGAAATAATCACTCTTCCATAATACAGTATACCTGCAAACAGTATGAAGGGATCTATTTGGAATAGAATTCAGTGTCATTCATTTACCTGGACTCCCCTTCATGTTTACAAAATCTGTGGGTAAATTAAACAAATAAAACAAATTATAATTCCTGTTATTTAACATTTTCAACAAAAAAAATGAAACAAAATAGCATTCTTGGTGTGAACATAAAATAATGCCAATACAGTAATATTTTACCACATAATTATGACTAATCTTTGTGCTATTTGCATATTTGCACAATGGAAATTGTAAACCCTGAGAACAGGGCTGAAGTGAAGTGGGGCCGAATGAGGGTGGAATGAGTCAGGGCTCTGCCAGAATGCCTTGAGCTCGTGACGCTCATTCACGTGAGAGCGAGCTCTGTTCCATCGCAATTCTACAGACAAAGGAATTCTCCGGTTGGAACATTATTGAAGTTTTATGTTAAAAACATCCTAAACATTGATTCTATACTTCGTTTGACATGTTTCTACGGACTGTAACGGAACCTTTGGACTTTTCATCTGCTCGTGCGTCATGAAGTTGGATTACTGGGCTGAACGCGCTAACAACAAGGAGGAATTTGGACATAAATGATGGACATTATCGAACAAAACAAACATTTATTGTGGAAGTGGGATTCCTGGGAGTGCATTCTGATGAAGATCATAAGTGAATATTTATAATGTTATTTCTGACTTCTGTTGACTGCACAATATGGTGGATATCTTTTTGGCTTGTTTGGTCTCTGAGCGCCGTACTCAGATTATTGCATGGTTTGCTTTTTCCGTAAAGCTTTTTTGAAATCGGACACTGCGGTTGCATTAAGGAGAAGTGTATCTAAAGTTCCATGTATAACACTAGTATTTTCATCAACATTTATAATGAGTATTTCTGTAAATTGATGTGGCTCTCTACAAAATCACCGTATGTTTTTGGAACTACTGAACATAACGCAATATTTTTTTATATAAACTTTATCGAACAAAACATACATGTATTGTGTAACATCAAGTCGTATGAGTGTCATCTGATGAAGTTCATCAAAGGTTACTGATTCATTCTATCTCTATTTCTGATTTTTGTGACTCCTATCTTTGGCTGGACAAATGGCTGTGTTTTTCTGTGACTTGGCTCTGACCTAACATAATCATTTGTGGTGCTTTCGCCGTAAAGCCTATTTGAAATCAGACACTGTGGTGGGATTAACAAGAAGTGTATCTTTAAAATGGTGTGAAATACTTGTATGTCTGAGGAATTTTAATTATGAGATTTCTGTTGTTTTGAATTTGGCACCCTACACTTTCACTGGCTGTTGTCATATTGATTCCGTTAGCGGGCTGTCAGCCCTAAGAGGTTTTAAACAACGATGTCCTTCCCTCGTAGGAGTGGATCTGATCATGGTATTTGTCTCTGCCGTCTTGGTAAAAATGGACTCTAATGTTTGACTGAGGGTCAGGGAGGTTGATTCTGAACCAGTCAACTCTCATGTCCTCAGCACTGATGTTGGGTTTGACGTAACAGGGTAGAATGTCATCACCAGCCACAGCAACAATGGCACAAGACGGACCAAGAACCTCAAACTTCTCTGGAAAGAAAAACAACCAATCAATATCAAAAACGACCATGCACATCATCAGCTGTTGGTCCCTTTCAGACTTTTAACAGACCACACTAAAGATCAACACCAAGCCTGGCCCAAATACTTAAGGTTTGCTTGATTTAGCTTGGTTGCCAATGGAATAGCCTAGTACCGAAAGTGCAAACCATAGCCATCATTCATGGAAATCCTCACATCATTCACACACACACACACACACACACACACACACACACACACACACACACACACACACACACACACACACACACACACACACACACACACACACACACACACACACACACAAAGAACATGTGAGGTCACTCTACCAGAGCCTGCTCTTTGAAGGAGAAGCAGGAGATTGTCACACAGACAGTATGTCCAAGTCCACATCATTTCTGAAAGAGAGGACAACATAAGGTATATAAAACATAAAGATCCTGGGCTCTAGACCTGCAATGTGATTCAAAGTAGGTGATGTTATGGATCATATGATAAAATCTGGATTTATTATACCTCCTGAGACCACCTGAGACCTAAGACAGGAGACTACTTAAGACAGACATTCAAAAATATGTAAACTTGGTCCTTTTATTTAATAATATAAGGCATTTCTCGCATTATCTCCATAATCCCTGACAGCTGCACTGAGGGATATGACAGACAGACAGACACACACACACACACACACACACTATTTAATCACCTGAGGCCAAAGACTACTTAAGACAGACTTTATTAAATATGCTAAACTTTTTATCAAGGCCTGTCTGGTTCTCACACACAGCTATTGCCAACCATCAACATTGACTTGAATATTAATTGCTGGGATTTATTAGTATAAAGCATTTCTGCCATTAACTATATTTTCTCTGACAGCTTTAATCATATATACAAATAATACAGGCCAGCGAGATTAGATACATGCAGATCACAATTGAGAAGAGTTTGGCTTAAAGCTCGCTGGCCTGTGGAGAGAAAATAAAAACTGGAGAGAAAATAAATCTGCTGTGTCTACTGCAAGGCAGGGAAGTAGCTTTCAACATAACTTGTTATTCTTGTAGATGAGATGGAATCCACACTTTAATCAGCTTGAGTTAAGTTAACTCAAGTCAAGTTATGAGGAAGTAGGTGAGAGGTGGCATAGTTTCTGGAAACAAAACTCTATTAAACTGGCTACACTAAGATGTCACACAAAGAGATCACAGGAGGCTGGTAAGGGGAGGACGGTTCATAATAATGGCTGCAATGGAGTAAATGGAACTGTATCAGCAACATGGAAGCCCGGTCTTTGATGTGTTTGAGACCATTCTATTATTTCCGTTCCAGCCATTACTATGACTCTGTCCTCCCCAATTAACATGCCACCAGCCACCCGTGATAGAGATGCAAGCGATCGCCCATACCATGTACAGTGCCTTGCGAAAGTATTCGGCCCCCTTGAACTTTGCGACCTTTTGCCACATTTCAGGCTTCAAACATAAAGATATAAAACTGTATTGTTTTGTGAAGAATCAACAACAACTGGGACACAATCATGAAGTGGAACGACATTTATTGGAAATTTCAAACTTTTCTAACAATTCAAAAACTGAAAAATTGGGCGTGCAAAATTATTCAGCCCCCTTAAGTTAATACTTTGTAGCGCCACCTTTTGCTGCGATTACAGCTGTAAGTCGCTTGGGGTATGTCTCTATCAGTTTTGCACATCGAGAGACTGACATTTTTTCCCATTCCTCCTTGCAAAACAGCTCGAGCTCAGTGAGGTTGGATGGAGAGCATTTGTGAACAGCAGTTTTCAGTTCTTTCCACAGATTCTCGATTGGATTCAGGTCTGGACCTGGATGTGAAAGATTTTAGCAAATCCATTCAAAGACGTAGCAATGTGTACACATATTTATTCAACAACATAGTTTTAGATTGTAACAGAAAATGATATTTTTTTTAAGAACCTGTAATAATGAGCCATAAAAGGCATGTCTTCCCAGTGCTGAGGGATCATCCACTTCCCTCAACCTGTTGTTTGTTCACTTTCACTGGATGTTTTTCTTACTCTCCTTTCAGTTTTTAAGTCTGTCCACTTTATATTACCATCCATATGTCACATATTGATTGAGGCATCCACTGTGGTGGGTTGTTGGCATGGACGACAAGAGAACTATGGCCTTATTGCACAGACATCAAGTTACACTAGAGGGCAGTAGACACACACTGATCACAGTGACATGTCATTGCAGAGATGGAAGAGGAAGTGGGACATCCCACGCCCTCGTTTATGTTTTTTAATCAATCAATCAAATGTATTTATAAAGCCCTTCTCACATCAGCTGATGTCACAAAGTGCTGTACAGAAACCCAGCCTAAAACCCCAAACAGCAAGCAATGCAGGTGAAGAAGCACAGTGGCTAGAACCTAGGAAGAAACCTAGAGATGAACCAGGCTATGAAGGGTGGCCAGTCCTCTTCTGGCTGTGCCGGGTGGAGATTATAACAGAACATGGCCAAGATGTTCATAGATGACCAGCAGGGTCAAATAATAATAATCACAGTGGTTATAGAGGATGCAACAGGTCAGCACCTCAGGGGTAGGTCAGGGTTCCATAGCCGCAGGCAGAACAGTTGAAACTGGAGCAGCAGCACGACCAGGTGGACTGGGGACAGCAAGGAGTCATCAGGCCAGGTAGTCCTGAGGCATGGTCCTAGGGCTGAGAGAGAGAGAGAGAGAGAGAGAGAGAGAGAGAGAGAGAGAGAGAGAGAGAGAGAGAGAGAGAGAGAGAGACAGACAGACAGACAGACAGACAGACAGACAGACAGACAGACAGACAGACAGACAGACAGACAGACAGACAGACAGACAGACAGACAGACAGACAGACAGACAGACAGACAGACAGACAGACAGACAGACACCGGATAAGACAGGAGAAATACTCCAGATGTTACAGACTGACCCTAGCTCACCGACACAAACTATTGCAGCATAAATACTGGAGGCTGAGCAGGGAGGGGTCGGGAGACATTGTGGCCCTGTCCGACGATACCCCCAGACAGGGCCAAAGAGGCAGGATATAACCCCACCCACTTTGCCAAAGCACAGCCCCCACACCACTAGAGGGATATTTCCAACCACCAACCTACCATCCTGAGACAAGGCCGAGTATAGCCCATGAAGATCTCCCCCACGGCACAACCCAAGGGGGGGGCGCCAACCCGGACAGGAAGATCACGTCAGTGACTCAACCCACTCAAGAGACACACCCCTCCTAGGGATGGCATGGAAGAGCACCAGTAAGCCAGTGATTCAGCCCCTGTAATAGGGTTTGAGGCAGAGAAGGGGAGGAACCGGAGGAAGGGGAACTGGCCAGGCAGAGACTGCAAGGGCGGTTGGTTGCTCCAGTGCCTTTCTGCTTACCTTCACACTCCTGGGCCAGACTACACTCAATCATAGGACCTACTGAAGAGATGAGTCTTCAATAAAGACTGAGTCTGAGTCTGCGCCTCTCACATGGATAGGCAGACCATTCCATAAAAATGGAGCTCTGTAAGAGAAAGCCCTGCCTCCAGCTGTTTGCTTAGAAATTCTAGGGACAGTAAGGAGGCCTGCGTCTTGTGACCGTAGCTTACGTGTAGGTATGTACGGCAGGACCAAATCGGAGATAGGTAGGAGCAAGCCCATGTAATGCTTTGTAGGTTAGCAGTAAAACCTTGAAATCAGCCCTTGCCTTAACAGGAAGCCAGTGTAGGGAGGCTAGCACTGGAGTAATGTGATACATTTTTTTGGTTCTAGTCAGGATTCTAGCAGCCATGTTTAGCACTAACTGAGGTTTATTTATTGCTTTATCCAGGTAGCCGGAAAGTAGAGCATTGCAGTAGTCTAACATAGAAGTGGAGAGAACGTTTTTGGACAGAACGTTCCTGATTTTTGCAATGTTATGTAGATGGAAAAAAGCTGTCCTTGAAACAGTCTTGATATGTTTGTCAAAAGAGAGCTCAAGGTCCAGAATAACGCAGAGGTCCTTCATAGTTTTATTTGAGGCGACTGTACAACCATCAAAATTAATTGTCAGATTCAACAGAAGATCTCTTTGTTTCTTGGGACCTAGAACTAGCATCTCTGTTTTTTCCAAGTTTAAAAGTAGAACATTTGCCGCCATCCACTTCCTTATGTCTAAAACACAAGCTTCCAGGGTAGGCAATTTGGGGGATTCACCATGTTTAATCGAAATGTACAGCTGTGTATCATCCACAAAGCAGTGAAAGTTAGCATTACGTTTCCGAATTACATCACCAAGAGGTAAAATATATAGTGAAAACAATAGTGGTTCCTAAAACAGAGCCTTGAGGATCACCAGTTGATTTGTCAGAGGACAAACCATCCACAGAGACAAACTGATATCTTTCTGACAGATAAGATCTAAACCAGCCCAGAACTTGTCCGTGTAGACCAATTTGGATTTCCAATTTCTCCAAAAGAATGTGGTGATCGATGGTATCAAAAGACGCACTAAGGTCTAGGAGCACAAGGACAGATGCAGAGCCTCGGTCTGGCGCCATTAAAAGAACATATACCACCTTCACAAGTGCAGTCTCAGTGCTATGAGGGGGTTTAAAATCAGCGTTTATACGTTGTTTGTCTTCAGGAAGGCAGTGAGTTGCTGCGCAACAGCAGTTTCTAAAAATGTTTAGAGGAATGGAAGATTCGATATAGGCCGATAGCTTTTAAAATATTTTCTGGGTCCAGGTTTGGCTTTTTCAAGAGAGGCTTTATTACTGCCATTTTTAGTGAGTTTGGTACACATCCGGTGGATAGAGAGACTTATTATGTTCAACATAGGAGGGCCAAGCACAGGAAGCAGCTATTTCAGTAGTTTAGTTGGAATAGGGTCCAGTATGCAGCTTGAAGGTTTAGAGGCCATGATTATTTTCATCAATGTGTCAAGAGATATAATATTTAAAAACTTGAGTGTCTCCCTTGATCCAAGGTCCTGGCAGAGTTATGCAGCTGAGCTTTGGAGGAATACTCCGATTTAAAGAGGAGTCCGTAATTTGCTTTCTAATGATCATGATCTTTTCCTCAAAGAAGTTTTCTTCTTTTGGGGAATGCTGCTTTTTAGTTAGCTTTGTGACAGTATCAAAAATAGATTTGGGATTGTTCTTATTTTCCTCAAATAAGTTGGAAAAATAGGAGGATCGAGCAGCAGTGAGGGCTCTTCGATACTGCACAGTACTGTCTTTCCAAGCTAGTCGGAAGTCATCCAGTTTGGTGTAGCGCCATTTCCATTCCAATGTTCTGGAAGCTTGCTTCAGGGCTTGGGTATTTCCTGTGTACCAGGGAGCAAGTTTCTTATGACAAATGTTTTTTGTTTTTATGGGTGCGACTGCACCTAGGGTATTACGCAAGGTTAAATTGAGTTCCTCAGTTAGGAGGTTAACTGATTTTTGTACTCTGACGTTCTGGGTAGTAGGAGGGAGTCTTGAAGGGCATCTAGGAATCTTTGGGTTGTCCGAGAATTTATAGCACTGCTTTTGATGGTCCTTGGTTGGGGTCTGAGCAGATTATTTGTTGCGATTGCAAACATAATAAAATGGTGGTCCAATAGTCCAGGATTATGATGAAAAACATTAAGATCAACAACATTTATTCCACGGGACAAAACTAGGTCCAGAGTATGACTGTGGCAGTGAGTAGGTCCAGAGACAAGTTGGACAAACCCATTGAGTCGATGATGGCTCTGAAAGCCTTTTGGAGTGGGTCTGTGGACTTTTCCATGTGAATATTAGTCACCAAAAATTAGAATATTATCTGCCATGACTACAAGGTCCGATAGGAATTCAGGGAACTCAGTGAGGAACGCTGTATATGGCCCAGGAGGCCTGTAAAACACTAGCTATAAAAAGTGATTGAGTAGGCTGCATAGATTTCATGACTAGAAGCTCAAAAGACAAAAACGTCTTTATTTTTGTAAATTGAAATTTGCTATCATAAATGTTAGCAACACCTCCGCATTTGCGAGATACTTTATTTTATTTTATTATTATTTCACCTTTATTTAACCAGGTAGGCTAGTTGAGAACAAGTTCTCATTTGCAACTGCGACCTGGCCAAGATAAAGCATAGCAGTGTGAGCATACAACAAAGAGTTACACATGGAGTAAACAATTAACAAGTCAATAACACAGTAGAAAACAAAGGGGGGGTCTATATACAATGTGTGCAAAAGGCATGAGGAGGTAGGCAAATAATTACAATTTTGCAGATTAACACTGGAGTGATAAAAGATCAGATGGTCATGTACAGGTAGAGATATTGGTGTGCAGAAGAGCAGAAAAGTAAATAAATAAAAACAGTATGGGGATGAGGTAGGTGAAAAGGGTGGGCTATTTACCAATAGACTATGTACAGCTGCAGCGATCGGTTAGCTGCTCAGATAGCTGATGTTTGAAGTTGGTGAGGGAGATGAAAGTCTCCAACTTCAGCGATTTTTGCAATTCGTTCCAGTCACAGGCAGCAGAGTACTGGAACGAAAGGCGGCCAAATGAGGTGTTGGCTTTAGGGATGATCAGTGAGATACACCTGCTGGAGCGCGTGCTACGGATGGGTGTTGCCATCGTGACCAGTGAGCTGAGATAAGGCGGAGCTTTACCTAGCATAGACTTGTAGATGACCTGGAGCCAGTGGGTCTGGCGACGAATATGTAGCGAGGGCCAGCCGACTAGAGCATACAAGTCGCAGTGGTGGGTGGTATAAGGTGCTTTAGTGACAAAACGGATGGCACTGTGATAGACTGCATCCAGTTTGCTGAGTAGAGTGTTGGAAGCCATTTTGTAGATGACATCGCCGAAGTCGAGGATCGGTAGGATAGTCAGTTTTACTAGGGTAAGCTTGGCGGCTTGAGTGAAGGAGGCTTTGTTGCGGAATAGAAAGCCGACTCTTGATTTGATTTTCGATTGGAGATGTTTGATATGAGTCTGGAAGGAGAGTTTTCAGTCTAGCCAGACACCTAGGTACTTATAGACGTCCACATATTCTAGGTCGGAACCATCCAGGGTGGTGATGCTAGTCGGGCATGCAGGTGCAGGCAGCGACCGGTTGAAAAGCATGCATTTGGTTTTACTAGCGTTTAAGAGCAGTTGGAGGCCACGGAAGGAGTGTTGTATGGCATTGAAGCCGTACATTGAAGCTTGTACGCGGGGGATATGGTCACTAGTGTAACCAGGAGGTGAAGCCTCATTTAACACAGTAAATTCATCAGGCTTAAGCCATGTTTCAGTCAGGCCAATCACATCAAGATTATGATCAGTGAGTAGTTAATTGACTGTAAATGCCTTGGAAGTGAGGGATCTAACATTAAGTAGCCCTATTTTGAGATATCACAGTCTCTTTCAATAATGGCAGGAATGGAGGAGGTTTTTTATTCCAATGAGATTGCTAAGGCGAACACCGCCATGTTCAGTTTTGCCTGACCTAGTCTTGATGTGGATAGCTGAGCTGACTACACTGACTGTGCTAGTGGCAGACTCCACTAAGCTGGCAGGCTGGTTAACAGCCTGCTGCCTGGCCTGCACCCTATCTCATTGTGGAGCTAGGAGAGTTAGAGCCCTGTCTATGTTCATAGATAAAATGTGAGCACCCCTCTAGCTAGGATGGAGTCTGTCCCTCCTCAACAGGCCAGGCTTGGTCCTGTTTGTGGGTGAGTCCCAGAAAGAGGGCCAATTATCTACAAATTCTATCTTTTGGGAGGGGCAGAAAACAGTTTTCAACCAGCGATTGAGTTGTGAGACTGTGCTGTAGAGCTCATCACTCCCCCTAACTGGGAGGGGGCCAGAGACAATTACTCAATGCCGACATCTTTCTATCTGATTTACATGTTGAAATTATGTTGCACTTGGTGACCTCTGACTGTTTCATCCTAACATCGTTGGTGCCGACGTTGATAACAATATCCCTATACTCTCCACACTCGCCAGTTTTAGCTTTAGCCAGCACCATCTTCAGATTAGCCTTAACGTCAGTAGCCCTTCCCCCTGGTAAACAGTGTATGATCGCTGGATGATTTGTTTTAAGTCTAATACTGCGAGTAATGGAGTCAATGAACTAGATAGGCCACATCCAGCTGCTATCGCATTGTTGTCTAAGGGAGAGCTGCCCGCTTAAGTAGACCCAATACTGACAACTTTTTTTCAGTGGTAAACGACAGGAGTCAACTGTCTTCATTTATCCACCATCTTTGGCCATGGCAGTGTGCCTGTTGTGCTGTAGAGATGAAAGCACTTGATCATGTTGGGAAATACAAACTAGTTATTTCATTCTATTTCAGCTTGTATTAATAAGAAATAATGTACTGACTAGTATATCATGGTACCTACATATTTGACAACTGCCTGATACGGTAACTAAGCAGTGTTCTCTATTGTGGTGCTATGCGCACTGATCAAATGCAGTACACTGTATTATGAGGTGTAGTACATTATCATTTGAGAATAACCAACAAAGTTCCACCATACCAGTCTTAGAGCAGTGCTGTATACTGTATCCCCCTTTTAACACTACTGGGCCAAACCAAATGGTACTGGTTGGCTCTGATATTTACCTTCCACATGGTCCTGTCCATCATGGTTCCTGCAGCTATGTTAAATACGTAACCAGACCAGCCCAGTACAGCTCTATTCAGCCTGTTTTGTCATGACTTCCTCTGAAGTCAGTCCCTCTCCTTGTTCGGGCGACGTTCGGCGGTCGACGTCACCGGTCTTCTAGCCATCACCGATCCACCTTTCATTTTCCATTTGTTTTGTCTTGTCTTCCCACACACCTGGTTCCAATTCCATTCATTACATGTTGTGTAACCCTCTGTTCCCCCCCATGTCCTTGTCCGGAATTGTTTATTGTAAGTGTTTGGCCCTGTCCGGGGGTGTCCTCGGATGGGTCCACAGTGTCTCCTGACCCCTCCTGTCTCAGCCTCCAGTATTTATGCTGCAGTATGTTTATGTGTCAGGGGGCTAGGGTCAGTTTGTTATATCTGGAGTACTTCTCCTGTCCTATTCGGTGTCCTATGTGAATCTAAGTGTGCGTTCTCTAATTCTCTCCTTCTCTCTCTCGGAGGACCTGAGCCCTAGGACCATGCCCCAGGATTACCTGACATGATGACTCCTTGCTGTCCCCAGTCCACCTGGCCGTGCTGCTGCTCCAGTTTCAACTGTTCTGCCTTCTTATTATTCGAACATGCTGATCATTTATGAACATTTGAACATCTTGGCCATGTTCTGTTTTAATCTCCACCCGGCACAGCCAGAAGAGGACTGGCCACCCCACATATGCTCTCTCTAATTCTCTCTTTTTTTTTCTCTCTCTCTCGGAGGACCTGAGCCCTAGGACCATGCCCCAGGACTACCTGACATGATGACTCCTTGCTGTCCCCAGTCCATCTGACTGTGCTGCTGCTCCAGTTTCAACTGTTCTGCCTTATTATTATACGACCATGCTGGTCATTTATGAACATTTGAACATCTTGGCCATGTTCTGTTATAATCTCCACCCGGCACAGCCAGAAGAGGACTGGCCACCCCACATAGCCTGGTTCCTCTCTAGGTTTCTTCCTAGGTTTTGGCCTTTCTAGGGAGTTTTTCCTAGCCACCGTGCTTCTACACCTGCATTGCTTGCTGTTTGGGGTTTTAGGCTGGGTTTCTGTACAGCACTTTGAGATATCAGCTGATGTACGAAGGGCTATATAAATAAATTTGATTTTGATTTGCTTGTGCACGTTATGTCTGGTGTGCGTCGTGTTTTGTACCCATTCATTGATTGTTCTGTTTTCCGGTGGGTTTTTATTATTAAACTGCGCTGTTGGAAACACAGTTTTTGCTCTCCTGCGTCTGACTTCTCTGCCGCCAGTACTCACCCCTTACATGTTCAGTCAGTAGTGTGAAAGGGTATATGAGCTATATTCTAAATGTGTGTCTCTGGGTCTATGTGTTGGCTGTGGTTAGTGGTGATGTGAAACTGCTGGGACAGGCAGGAGACAGAAACAGGAAACACCATAGTACTCCTGGAAAGGGTGGCACACATCCCATTACACACTGCAAAGAGGAGAGGAGAAAACACACCCACTCTGTCCCAACCTCCAAAACAAGAGAATAGGCATATCTACAGTATGTTATCCAAAAGGTTATAACTGCAGTAGGATGGATAAAAGGTGATAACTGCAGTAGGATGGTGAAAGCAGATTTACTTTTTGTATTTTGAGTGGGCTTGGTTTTAACGAAGTGTTGGACCTTTTTCTTCGCAACCTTTGTATCAAAGTCTATAGATAAAGCCTGTGGGCTTGTTTCTTGATCAAGCGGGCCCTGGATAGGTTCTCGAGGGAGAGCGGGAGAAATACGATTTTTAATGTCCTTGCTAAGGGTGTTAATTCTTGCGGACCTGGTGTCTGGCAAATCCCCATCTAGTCTTTGTGACTTATCTTTTACCCTTTTCTCAAATTCTTCACATAGTGGAACTTCTAGAGAACATTGGTCTACGTTTTGATCGTCCTTTAACCCTGTTACCCTTGTGCTCTGACACTTTGTGTGGGTTGGGTGCAGGAACGTAGCAAACAGGTCGATTGTAGCGGTAGTTGTTTCGATGGCGACATACTTCACAGTTATTTCGACCGCGGTGGTTATTGGATTTGTGGTTTCGTGGTAGAAGCCATTGTTGTGCATCATCTCTCAACGCTCCAATACCTGATAATGCACCCTCTAACTGGAGTGGGTGCTCCTGGTCAAACTTCAAAACCGAGTGGTCAGGGCTCTTAGCATTGTGAGCTTTTGAAACATAAAAAGCTGTGCTTGCAAGCTCTCTGAGTTGTAAGATAGGCAGGCCAACATGGGCTATAGGGCCCAAGTAGGAACTGAAGGTGGGATGTTCGACAGAAACATTTGTTTGAATGATGAGTAGGCCAAAGTAAGCTGAACAAAGCCTATGATAGTAAGCTTGTGGGTGTTCATTACACGCTTGTTTGACAGTGTTAGCCAGTGAGCTATCGTGTTTGCGATTCGCAGAGCCACTGAATTCTAATTTCAAAGCTGTGGCAAATTTAGCGTAATCACTGTTGTAGATGAATTAACCTCATCAAGTGTCTATTCGACGTTCGCTTCAACAGGTCAACCCTGTCAGAACCCGTAGTATCGCAGTATCGTTTGGCTGACCAGGAATGGGGTCAAAGGTAGGGAAACAGTACAGATGAAGATGAAAATGATCAGGCCTATTGTACATTTTCCTATAGAAATTATTGTTGAAAACTAGTCTAGGTTGGAACTGTTGCTGTTATAATACAATAATAATTGTTATTCTTAATCAAAAATCCTGTGTGTGATCTGTTATTCATCTGTGTGATGTGATCAATCAGTTTATTCCAGTTCAGAATATAAATTATTTATTGTATTTTAAAACTTCTTAGG
This sequence comes from Oncorhynchus kisutch, assembly GCF_002021735.2. Classification (NCBI taxonomy): domain Eukaryota; kingdom Metazoa; phylum Chordata; class Actinopteri; order Salmoniformes; family Salmonidae; genus Oncorhynchus; species Oncorhynchus kisutch. The sequence continues at coordinate 1,134,034 of NW_022261980.1, forward strand.
GCTGAAATATCGTTAACGGGATCGATATGACAACGGCCAGTGAAAGTGCAGTGCGCGTCTTATAAAGATAAAATTCTCATTAATCCAGCCACAGTGTCTGATTTCAAAAAGGCTTTACAGTGAAAGCACCACAAAAGATAATGTTAGGTCACCACCAAGCCACAGAAAAACAGCCATTTTTCCAGCCAAAGATAGGAGTCACAAAAAGCACAAATAGAGGTCAAATTAATCACTAACCTTTGATGATCTTCATCAGATGACACTCATAGGACTTCATGTTACACAATACATGTATGTTTTGTTTGATAAAGTTTATATTTATATCAAGAAATCTGAGTTTACATTGGCGCGTTACGTTCAGTAGTTCCAAAAACATCCAGTGATTTTGCATAGCCACATCAATTTACAGAACTACTCATCATAAATGTTGATGAAAATACAAGTGTTACACATGGAATTATAGCTATATTTCTCATTAATGCAACCGCTGTGTCAGATTTCAAAAAAGCTTTACGGAAAAAGCAAACCATGCAATAATCTGAGAACGGCTCTCAGAAAACAAATACATTTATCCGCCATGTTGGAGTCAACAGAAATCAGAAATAACATTATAAATATTCACTCCCAGGAATCCTAGTCCCACAATAAATGTTTGATTTGTTCAATAATGTCCATCATTTATGTCCAAATAGCTACTTTTATTAGGGCGTTCAGTACACAAATCCAAACGCACGTGCAGGTCCAGCCTGACATCGGATGAAAAGTTCAAAAAGTTATATTACAGGTCGTGGAAACATTTCAAACTAAGTATAGAATCAATCTTTAGGATGTTTTTATCATAAATCTTCAACAACGTTTAAACCGGAGAATTCCTATGTCTGTAAAAAAGCAATGGAACGCAGGTCGCTCTCATGTGAAATGCGCGTGACTGAGCCCGTGGCTCTCTGCCAGACACCTGACTCATTCCCCTCTCATTCAGCCCCACATCACAGTAGAAGCCTCATTCAAGTTTCTAATGACGGTTTACATCTAGTGGAAGCCTTAGGAAGTGCAACTTGACCCATGTCCCACTGTGTATTCGATGGGGGCTAAGTTGAAAATCAACCAACCTCAGACTTCCTGTTTGGATTTTTTCTCAGGTTTTTGCCTGCCATATGAGTTCTGTTATACTCACAGACATAATTCAAACAGTTTTAGAAACGTCAGAGTGTTTTCTATCCAAATGTACTAATACTATGCATATATTAGCAACTGGGACTGAGGAGCAGGCTGTTTACTCTGGGAACCTCTGGGCACCTTATTCATCCAAGCTACTCAATACTGTCCCCAGCCATAAGAAGTTAACAGCAACAGTTCCAACCTAGACAGGTATGTTTTTAATGGGGAAAACTAAACATTAATACATATTTATATGGATATTTAATTTAATTGTTATTTGTTTTTGTCTATGTTGCATTTTTTTTAGGCAATAAGGGCAATGAAATGTACTTGTCATGACTTCCGCCGAAGTCAGGTCCACTCCTTGTTCGGGCGGTGGTCGGCGTTGCCGGTCTTCTAGCCATCATCGATCCACTTTTCATTTTCCATGTGTTTTTTCTCGTTTTTTCTCACACCTGGTTTCAATTCCCTCAATCACTTGTTGTGTATTTAACCCTCGTTTCCCCGCATGTCTCTGTGTGGTATTGTTTATTGTATGTGCTTGTGCACGTGTTGATTGGTACGTGTTAGGGAAGATTCAGAATTTGTTGGTAACATATGTAAGATGTTTTTATATTCATCAAATGTGTGTAAGTTACTTCTCATCAGAATGGTATTTTTGTATAATGCTGTGGCGAGGTTGCAGTTATCTGTTCTATGTCAAAACTAAATTGCATGGGCCACAGAGAGGGGAGAGGTCAAAGTGTCATCATGTGTAAACATATCTTTTACTCCCTACCTTTTTCTAGTGGGGAAAGGAGGGTGGCAGTGTCTGGAATCATTCTCATGCTCCCTTTTATCTTAACCTATAGCCTCACTCTCCTCTCCGTGAGCTTGTCCAGGTTTGGTTGTATTTAGAGTTGGTTGTATCTAAATGACAATTTGATATATGCCTGTTGATTTGGAGGATTGGTTTATGGTTCTGGGGTTTGGGAAAGGAGACAAAGCTGAACGATGAATTATGTCTATGCTGTCTGACTATGTGTGATCTTTGCTATAAAGGATCCCATTTTGCCATTGTGTGGGGACTCTCAACTTTTCATTAGAGATACTGAACTGTTGAAAGTCAAAATGCTATAGAGCTTATATAATTAAAGATGGACTTTTATAACTAACTCTGACTTGTGTGTGTGGCTTGCTCCCATGATTTGGTAAATAGAGGAAATTTCCACGACATTCGCGATGGGTTTTTGTACCCATATCTTGTTATTTTCATGCCGTTGGTTTTGCTATTAAACTGCTTAGGCTATTACCAAATTCTGCTCTCCTGCATCTGACTTCCCTGCCACCGGTTACGCACCCCTTACAGTACTGATATTTATGTATAGTTGCATATTTTCCTAATCTTGGGTCCCAGGAGAACACAGAATTTCTCATTTGGGTCCAAAGGCAGAAAAAGTTTAGAGTGCTGATTTTGGACATGTGAGTGTTGCACTTGCTCCTTTCGGTCTCAAACGTATCTGTCATTGTTTGCAGATAGAGGTCTTGAGTATGGAGCGAGAGATTCGGTGATGAGATTTCCTCCGCTTGCTTAGAAATCAATATTTCCACCTTCATCACCTGAGTTCTCTCATCATTCATTTGGTCAGCAACTTCATTGAGTTCTGCTGATTTGTCATCCAACTTAGTCATTGTGTTCATTAACTGATCGTCTTTGGTCTGCAGCATTTGGAGGAGAACGTTGTTACTTTGAGTAATGCATATAGGCTGAATCAAAATAGAAGTGTCATTCTATTTTAGATCCCTCACAGGGGGTACCAATTATGTTGTGTCTCTGACTGATTAAATTATATGACATGCTATTTTATCAAATCGATTACCTAACGTTTAATTGATTATGTGATTGAATTAAACCATGCAACAATTAAACCATTAATAACCTGGGGCACCACGGAAGCATTCATTTATATAGAGCAGTTATCTCCCGAATCCAATCTCTTGAAAATCTGAAGATCTTTAATATCAATAGCAGTCAATCATTAATCGTCACCTTATTCAGTCTCATTCTGATGGTCATAAAGTACTGCACGAACCCAGGCTAACAAGTTGAATTAGCAATACACAAATTGGTGTAATTATTTATTTAATAAATACCGAAATAATCACACAGAATTACATATATATACACAGGATTGATCATACATCGATTACTAATCATGTCATGAAAATACCCTAGTGGGCTAACCCAATATGACAGCTGGTTACACAAAAGAAGGGGGTTGGGTTTGAATGAAAGAGCGGGAAGATGGAGTGACAAAGGGATTGGGTCTCTATCGGACCTTGAAAAGCTATTCTACCGTAAATACAGAATCTTATGCATTCTAATAACCGCCCATTCGGAGAAGGAAAATGCAACATATATATTTACTCTGAGCTGCCCTTCGATAGATGGGTCGAAGATGGAAGACTGGTTTGCCCAGCAGAGATCGCCATTGTCCTTTGAAGAATATTTCTGCTCGTAGGGTTGTAGAGTGGGTACGTTAAAGTACCCTGTCGTTCTTAGGAGATTGTCTGTCCTTTCCTAGGCCACATACGTTTACAGCTGCAGCTGATAACTCGAAGTCTAGGATGTATCACTTCTCTTGTAAATAATCGTTCAATGTTCATACTAAGTTGCCATAATCAGCGTATGCTGGTCTAGTCGAAATACACCATTTCAGTGAGGTGATCATCACCTCCATATTGAAATTAGCCCTTATAAACGTACGGACACCAGTCCTCGCGTCATTGGGAACTAAGGTTAACTTCCGTCAACTGACTTTTGTACTGGGGGAGAGAAGGGCGTGTTTCATAGTTCTCAACCAATGTCTGTTCACTTGGGCGTGGCCACTGAGTGAGCATAGTTTACTTATGAAAACAATTCTCTCATTTAGAAGTTAAAATTACATTTCATATTTTCACAAATAGTTTCATATTTAATTCCATGTGAATCTGATAACTAGAATGTGTAGACTTTCCAAGATACAATTTATGTAATCCTATCATCAGATATAATGTCCCAGACAACAACTGATCTGACATCATATTGTTTAAGTACCAACGAACACTTTCAACTGGTTGAGAAAGGGAACTATTGTTCCTTTCCCCTGCCTTTTGATATTACCATACTTTCTCTGTGGTAACATAGGGCTTTCCAAAAGTCCATTCTGTAGAGTGGAGAGAAAAGGAGGACAGGTATTTATGGGGGGGTCATAAACCCCACCCAACAGGGCAAAGTCATGACAGTAACACACACACTTGCACACACACACACACACTTGCACACACACACACACTTGCGCACACACACACACACACACACACACACACAACCAGTATTTCAATGTTTGATATAAAACAGTTAGTCAGTGACACCTACAGGAGTGATGACCTGTGGGGCTGAGTTACCAGTAGCACCAGAATAAAAGAATGGATAGAGTTTCTCAGTGAAGGTGTAGCCAGTGAAGGAGTAGATATGAGACCTGGTCTCTACATTGTAGAATGAGACCTGACCCTTCTCATAATCCACAAACACCCCCACCTTCTGGGGCTTCTCTCTCAGGGAGAGGACGACAGAGGGGTCAGTGAAAGCCTTGTATTCTTCATACCTCAGCCAAACAGTCCAGCATCCATTCTCAGGTTTCAGGTAAATATACTTCTTCCTGTTGATGGACTCTCTGGCCACTCCTAAAGTCCACCCATTCTTCTCCTCCACCTGCACCTCGTAGTAGAATCTCCCTGAGGAGAAACCCTCCTTTCCCAGGACATAGGGAACAATATCAAACCTCTTTGGGTTATCAGGGAGATTCTGTTTTATGTCTCCATATCTAACTTGTTTCCTGTCTTCAGACAGGATGAGTCTGGGATGTGCTGTATCAGAATCTAGAGTCACATCCACTGTGGAGAGAAACACACACTTTATTAGAATAAACATAACAATATGGGGGACTGCATTTTACTGCTCATTACATTACTGTAGCCTATAAGTTATTATTGATAACAGAATAAGTATACTGTAGATGTGAATGTGTGGTCATGTTATTTCAAGTAATACCAGTATGTGAATATATTCATATTCATGTGAAACTCTAGTAGGGCTGGGCAAATGGTCAAAATATCATATCACAATACTTAAAATAAATTGACGGAATGACAGTATTTTATGCTTTTGAATAATTAAAAGTTCAGAAATTTTCATCAATTTCTGTATTTCCTGCACTCATTTGAGATAATTTCCACAATGCCACGTAGGGCTGCACGATATGGGAAAACAATCTATGCTTTATTTTTAACCGAATGTTGCAATTGTGATTTGACTTGCGATTTAGAGAAAAATACTTTGGTGAACTGTTGGAATCAAGGAAATAAAATGATTATTCCAATTCAATAGTTTGAATATAATAGTGGCCACTTTAAATACAGTATTTGACATGACAACAAATGAAAATGCCAGGGAGGAGTTATTGTGACATGGTAGGAACCAAAGTGTTGATAAATGTTTCCTAGGGGACTCTACAATCTTTGGATACATTGCATGTTTTTGTTAGCTACTTCATGTAGCATACATATTCTTGCTTTGCGTATTCCTCTTTGATTTAAACATGCAGATATACATTACAAAAGTTGTGACACACCTACTCATTCAAGGGTTTTTCTTTATTTTTAACTATGTAACTAATTATGGAATCATGGAGTAACCAAAACATTTGTTTAAAATTCAAATGTCCTTTAGATTCTTCAAAGTAGCCAACCTTTGGCATGATGACAGCTTTTTTTTCACACTCTCTCAACCAGCTTCATGAGGAATGATTTTCCAACAGTCTTGAAGGAGTTCCCATAAATGCTGAACACTTGATGTCTGCTTTTCCTTCACTCTGTGGTCCAACTCAACCCAAACTATCTCAATCGGGTTGAGGTCAGATGATTGTGGAGGCCAGGTCATCTGATGCAGCACTCCATCCCTCTCCTTCTTGGTCAAATAGCCCTTACACAGCCTGGAGGTGTGTTTTGGGTCATTGTCCTGTTGTAAAACAAATGATAGTCCCACAAAGCCCAAACCAGATGGGATGGAGTATCGCTGCAGAATGCTGTGGTAGCTATGCTGGTTAAGTGTGCCTTGAATTCTAAATACATCACTGACAGTTTCACCAGTAAAGCACCCCCACACCACCTCCTCCATGCTTCACGGTGGGAACCACACATGCAGAGATCATCTGTTCACCTACTCTGCGTCTCACAAAGACACGGACACATTCGACCATGAAGGCCAGATTCACGGAGTCTCCTCTGAACAGTTGATGTTGAGATGTGTCTGTTACTTGAACTCTGTGAAGCATTTATTTAGGCTGCAATTTCTGAGGCTGGTAACTCTAATGTACTTGTCCTCTGCAGCAGAGGTAACTCTGGGTCCTCCTTTCCTGTGGCGGTCCTCATGAGAGCCAGTTTCATCATAGCGATTGATGGTTTTTGCGACTGCACTTAAAGAAACTTTAAAAGTTCTTGACATTTTCCGGATTAACTGACCTGCATGTCCTAAAGTAATGGACTGTTGTTTCTCTTTGCTTATTTGAGCTGTTCTTGCCATAATATGGACTTGGTATTTTACCAAATGTGGCTACCTTCTGTATACCACCCCTACCTTGTCACAACACAACTGATTGGCTCAAATGCATTAAGGAAATAAATTCCACAAATTTACTTTTAACAAGGTACATCTGTTAATTGAAATGCTATCAAGGTGGCTACCTCATGAATCTGGTTGACAGAATACCAAGAGTGTGCAAAGCTGTCATCAAGGCAAAGGGTAGCAACTTGAAGAATCTCAAATATAAAATACATTTAGATTTGTTTAACACTTTTTTGGTAACTACATGATTCCATGTGTTTTTCATAGTTTTGACGTCTTCACTATTATTCTACAATGTAGAAAATAGTAAAATAAAGAAAAACCCTGGAATGAGTAGGTGTGGCCAAACTTGACTGGTACTGTAGTTCTACACCATTACTGGGATTATCAGTCTGTATACAGTAGCTAGTTACGTTTGCTCTGACTCTGTACATTTATTAGCTAGCTAACGATTAGCGGCTAACAAGATTTCGGCCCAACTTGCATAGAAAATACAAACTAGCTGTTTACAGATGTAAGAAACACAAACATATAGTGTAATTATAGAACGCTAGTGGATTTACGGTATATTAATAAGAAGCAAAGTGAAAACAGCATCGTTGTCATTAACATTGTTGCATATACTGCATTGATGCGGAGACTGAATGCAGTTGTCTCTTGGTAAGAGGAACAACAAATGCGCTCCATGAGTGACAGGGGGCGGGGCTAGGTCTGTGTGGAATTCAGCATGGAGAGAGAGAGCGGAGAGAGATGACTCAAATAGCGAAGTAAACTATAAAAATGGACATAACACACGGCGTATCACATTTAACAAACCAAACAGTCAAATACCGTTATGGAAAGTAAAGTTTAAAAAACAAACCTTTTCGTGCATCAATACCTGAATATTGTAAAATACGGTATACCGCCCAGCCCTAAACTCTAGGTGGGTGGACTGGAGAGTACAACAAACACACTGACCTGCATGTTTTCTGATGGTTTCAAGTTCTACAATATAAAGAGAGAGTATGTCAGAATTAGGGGATACCAGAAACTATGGTAATATAATATTACAGTAGAGTGTACTGTGTGGTGCCCTTGGAACACAATGACAAATCTCCTCTTAATCTCTAAACTTTATTGATGAGGTTCGGGACCAGAAACATATGCAAAGTGACATGGTGTAAAAATACATCCCTCTACCATAATATAGTATACCTTAAGCAACAGAAATATGATATGAAATATATTTTAAATACAATTCAGTATCATTCATTTACCTGGACAGCCCTTCATGTTTACTAAATCTGTGGGTAAATTAAACATAAAACTAATTATAATTCTTGCTAATTAAAATGAGAACATTTTGAAATAAATTAATAAAACAATATCATTTTTTGTGTAAACATTTCCATCGCAGTGAGTAAAAAATTATTCCAATACAGTGATATTTTACCACATAATTTTGACTCATCTTTATGCTATTTGCACAATGTAAATTGTAAGCCCTTGGAAATGGGCTCTCCAACCATGTTCCTGGAGACCACCCTGTAGGTTTTTGCTCCAACCCTGAAGACCACCCTATAGGTTTTAACTCCAACCCTGTTCCTGGAGAACCACCCTGTAGGTTTTCGCTCCAACCCTGTTCCTGGAGAACCACCCTGTAGGTTTTCGCTCCAACCCTGTTCCTGGAGAACCACCCTGTAGGTTTTCGCTCCAACCCTGTTCCTGGAGAACCACCCTGTAGGTTTTCGCTCCAATCCTGTTCCTGGAGAACCACCCTGTAGGTTTTAACTCCAACCCTGTTCCTGGAGAACCACCCTGTAGGTTTTCGCTCCAACCCTGTTCCTGGAGAACCACCCTGTAGGTTTTCGCTCCAACCCTGTTCCTGGAGAACCACCCTGTAGGTTTTCGCTCCAACCCTGTTCCTGGAGAACCACCCTGTAGGTTTTTGCTCCAACCCTGTTCCTGGAGAACCACCCTGTAGGTTTTCGCTCCAACCCTGTTCCTGGAGAACCACCCTGTAGGTTTTCGCTCCAACCCTGTTCCTGGAGAACCACCCTGTAGGTTTTCACTCCAACCCTGTTCCTGGAGAACCACCCTGTAGGTTTTCGCTCCAACCCTGTTCCTGGAGAACCACCCTGTAGGTTTTCGCTCCAACCCTGTTCCTGGAGAACCACCCTGTAGGTATTCGCTCCAACCCTGTTCCTGGAGAACCACCCTGTAGGTTTTCGCTCCAACCCTGTTCCTGGAGAATCACCCTGTAGGTTTTCGCTCCAACCCTGTTCCTGGAGAACCACCCTGTAGGTTTTCGCTCCAACCCTGTTCCTGGAGAACCACCCTGTAGGTTTTCGCTCCAACCCTGTTCCTGGAGACCACCCTGTAGGTGTTCTCTCCAACCCTAATCTAGTGCACCTGATTCTAATAACTTGCTGGTTGATAAATTGAATCAGGTTAGTTATAACTAAGGTTGGATTGAAAGCTACGGGACGGCAGCGCTACAGGATCAGGGTTGGAGAAGCCTGCCTTAGAATATACATGTATGTATTGTATATTGACCATAAGGGTCTAGTAATGCATCGTGCTCCTACTTACCCAGCTGATCAGCAAGTATCTCTGCAGACAAACAGATGAATTAAAGTCAAAGTAAAGCATTCTTAATGGTGAATAATTCATTCAACTCGTTGTGTGGCAGGGGGATGGGCACAGTAAAAACAATGTGATGAAAAGTATTAATGTCAAATATGTAAGGATTTTAAATCCATGAAACTAGCTGTTGTACGCTATCCATTTATGTTACACATTCATGTAATGGGAATTGTTTGTCTCCAATTGTTGTTTGGTATAACAATCTAATTGGGATTTTAAAAATTACACATTGATGTATAGGACTGTTGGACACAACTTACTCAGCTTAGTGATGAGATTTTTCTCTGCAGACATGAAAAGAGAACCGTTAGAGTGACCATCCTTAATGAACACAGAACCACAGTTCCATTTCTGGAAGAGAAAACTGCAAGTTTGACAGTAAGACACCACTTAACTTAAAGTCCACAAAATGACCTACTCAAGATGTTTTCTGACAAAGTCCTTTACATGAAGGAAGAAGTTACACTGATATAGTTCAGGTAAACCATGCACTGAGATTTAAATAAACCTTATATTAAAACATCTAGTATTTCTGTGGAGAAAGTTGTTTTAAATAGAAATGTTTGCCCTATACTGTGAACTGAATTTTATTTGATACAAATCCTTAAATACACCTGTACAGTATCTGACCAATGTCTGCTTTTTACTTCTAAAGGTCAAACAGGGGGGGGCTTGTATTTGTCCTGTTTCACCGTATATACAAGTGGTTAACTTCTATGAGTGTGAGGTGTAAAATGGAAATGTGTTTTTTTTTGTATATTCCAGCTCCCCTTGAGATACACTCAGAGAGTGTGGTCACTGCCAGGGATCAGCCATTATTGATGGCAACCCTGGAGCAGGTAGGATTAAGTGCCTTGCTCAAGGGTGAATCAACTGAATTTTTAAATAATTTTTTCACCTTGTCGGCCTAGTGATTAGAACTAGCCAGCTTTGAGTTCTAGTACCTAACTCATTGTGTATGCCACTCTGTAAACTGCACTGTAAAACATTTACTGTAGAACATTTATATTAGGTCAAATAAAACCCTTTAATTCATATGTTATTACCATAGTCATTGCACAAAGCAATCCAGCGCCAAATGGTGAAAGCTAATATGACCATAAGGAAAATGCCCAGAGAGACAATCACTGCAAGGGCCACTTTCCATGTGTCTGTGTGAACAAGGATCAGCTCGCCTGCAAGACACAAATCAACTGAGATCAGTGGCATGCTTACCACTGCTACCAAATAAGAATACTATTAAAGGGACATTTCACTCATAAAGAATGTTTTGTCAGACATTTACAGACCTCAAATGTAAACTAATGTCAAAATGAAACCAAGTCCCATGACATTAGTTGTGTAGATCCAGCAATATGCCTCAATGCCAAATTAATGGAAAGATGAGCATCTAATTTCCTGGTTTAATGTTGTGTTTATCTTTTCCATTCATTTGAGGTGGAGGCATATAGCTGGATCTACAAAACCAATGTGGTTTCATTTTGACATTAGAATACTTTAGAGTTCTAAACAATAATAATATGTTGTGTTACTCACTAGGGATGTGAAACTCTGTCTCCATCTTAATCACCTCATGTTGCTGCCTCTGTCTCAGTCTGCAGGTAAAGCGGTTGATGTCAGTCTCCTTTACGGTGGTCTTTAGTTTGACTACGTAGAATCCCTCATAGTCCCTGTCTGTCTCTGACGGTCCAGCAGACAGAGTGACCCCTTCACTGTCCAGCCACTCCAACTCAGGCTCAGGGAACCAGCCTTTAGTTACACACAGCAGAGCCATCCCTCCTTCTTTCTGTCCCTCAATGGAAACCTCTGGCTTGGATCCTATAGCTACAGAAACAAAGGGAGACTGGAGATGAAGTACTACTGAGATTGGGAGGAACATCACATGGGTTGTTATATTTAAGAAATGTACCTCTGACGTAGACTTGAATGGTGGAATCATCATAATGTGTCTTAGACTCAACAAGACATTTATAACGTCCATCATCAGTGCCTTGTACCCTGGTCAGTTTCAAAGAGGTGTTGCCCTTCTTCAGTTCCTCTTTAAACAACGATGTCCTTCCCCTGTAGGAGAGGATCTGATCATGGTATTTGTCTCTGCCGTCTTGGTAGAGATGGACTCTAATGTTTGACTGAGTGTCTGGGAGGTTGATTCTGAACCAGTCAACTCTCATGTCCTCAACGCTGATGTTGGGTTTGATGTAACAGGGCAGAATGATGTCATCACCAGCCACAGCAACAATGGCACGAGTCAGACCAAGAACCTCAAACTTCTCTGGAAAGAAAAACAACCAATCAATATCAAAAACGACCATGCACATCATCAGCTGTTGGTGCCTTTCAAACTTTAACAGACCACACTAAAGATCAACACCAAACCTGGCCCAAATACTTAAGGTTTGCTTGATTTAGCTTGGTTGCCAATGGAATAGCCTAGTACTGAAAGTGCAAACCGTAGCCATCGTTCATGCAAATTCTCACATTGTTCACGCACACACACACACACACACACACACACACACACACACACACACACACACACACACACACACACACACACACACACACACACACACACACACACACACACACACACACACACACAAAGAACATGTGAGGTCACTCTACCAGAGCCTGCTCTTTGGAGGAGAAGCAGGAGATTGACACACAGACAGTATGTCCAAGTCCACATCATTTCTGAGAGAGAGGATAACATACTGGGATTCAATGTAGGCGATGCTATGGATCATATGATATGGATTTGTTATGTAATCACCTAAGACCACCTGAGACCTAAGACAGAAGACTAATTAAGGCAGACTTTCAAAAATATGTAAACTTGGTCCTTTTATTTGATAATATAAAGCATTTCTCCCATTATCTCCATAATCCCTGAAAGCTGCACTGAGGGATATGACAGACAGACAGACACACACACACACACACACACACTATTTAATCACCTCAGGCCAAAGACTACTCAAGACAGACTTTGTTAAATATGCTAAACTTGGCCTATTTATCAAGGCCTGTCTGGTTCTCACACACAGCTATTGCCAACCATCAACATTGACTTGAATATTAATTGCTGGGATTTATTAGTATAAAGCATTTCTGCCATTAACTATATTTTCTCTGACAGCTTCAAACATATATACAAATAATACTTACGATTAGATACATGCAGATCACAATTGAGAAGAGTTTGGCTTAAAGCTCGCTGGCCTGTGGGGAAAGACTGGAGAGAAAATAAATCTGCTGTGTCTACTGCAAGGCAGGGAAGTAGCTTTCAACATAACTTGTTATTCTTGTAGATGAGATGGAATCCACACTTTAATCAGCTTGAGTTAAGTTATGAGGAAGTAGGTGAGAGGTTGCATAGTTTCTGGAAACAAAACTCTGATAAACTGGCTACAATGAGATGTCACACATAGAGATCACAGGAGGCTGGTAAGGGGAGGACGGCTCATAATAATGGCTGCAATGGAGTAAATGGAACTGTATCAGCAACATGAAAACCAGGTCTTTCATGTGTTTGAGACCATTCTATTAATTCCATTCCAGCCATTAATATGAGTCTGTCCTCCCAAATGAACGTGCCAGCAGCCACCTGTGAGAGATGCAAGCGATCGCTGAGGGATCCTCCACTTCCCTCAACCTGTTGTTTGTTCACTTTCACAGGATTGTTTTTCTTACTCTCCTTTCAGTTTTTAAGTCTGTCCTCTTTATATTACCATCCATATGCCACAATCAATATGTGAACCAGACATTCTGTTTATGAGTGTAGGGTTTGTATCAGTGTTTGGTTTGTATTCTATACCAGAGGTTCTCAACCTTTTGTAGATTCTCTCCCACCAATCACATTTGGACCTGTCTGAAGTACATTTTCATGTGTGTGTGACAGGACATGAAAACATTTTGGTTTACTTGTAATACTGTTTGTCTACACATCATTTAATGATACTAACAAGAGGACCATGGCCTTATTTCACTAATATCAAGTTGACACTAGAGGGCAGTAGACACACACTGATCACAGGGACATGTCATTGCAGAGATGGAAGAGGAAGTGGGATATGCTACACCCTCATTTTTTTTCCAATGGAAGTCAATGAACACAGCCTATGGGAGAGCCGCCCCCTTAAGTAGACCGGAAATGACAACTTTTTGGTAAATGGTAAACGAATGGTAAACGACGGTAGTCAACTATCTTCATTTATCCACCATCTTTGGCCATGTCAGACAGCCTGTGGTGCTGTAGAGGTTAAAGCACGTGATCATGTAGGGAAATACGTACTAGTTATATTATCCTATTTCAGCTCATATTAATAAGAAATAATGTGGTACTACTGACTATTATATCATGTTACCTACATAAACTCAGCAAAAAAAGGAAACAGACCTTTTTCAGGACCCTGTCTTTCAAAGATAATTTGTAAAAAAAAATGTAAAAAAATTTGTAACATTTGTTCAATGAACCATAAACAATTAATGAACCTGTGGAACGGTCGTTAATAAGACACTAACAGCTTACAGACGGTATGCAATTATGGTCACAGTTATGAAAACCTAGGACACTAAAGAGGCCTTTCTACTGACTCTGAAAAACACCAAAAGAAAGATGACCAGGGTCCCTGCTCATCTGCGTGAACGTGCCTTAGGCATGCTGCAAGGAGGCATGTCTGTGGAACTTTTTCAGTTTATGTCTCAGTTGTTGAATCTTGTTATGTTCATACAAATATTTACACATGTTAAGTTTGCTGAAAATAAAAGCAGTTGACAGTGAGAGGATGTTTCTTTTTTTTGCTGAGTTTATTTAGCAACTGCCTGATACTGTAACCAAACGGTGCTCTACATCATGGTGCTATGTGACCTGGTCAAATGCAGTGCACTATATTAAGAGGTGTAGTAGGGTATAGTTTGAGATGAACCCTCAGAGTTCCACCATACCAGTCTCAGAGCAGTGCAGAATACTGTATTACCCTGTTAACACTACTGGGCCAAACCAAACTGTACTGGTTGGCTCTGATATTAACCTTCCACATGGTCCTGTCCATTACGGTTCCAGAAATTATGTTAAATGTGTAACCAGACATTCTGTTTATGACTGTAGGGTTTGTATCAGTGTTTGGTTTGTATTCTATACCAGAGGTTCTCAACCTTTTGTAGATTCTCTACCACCAATCACATTTGGACCTGTCTGAAGTACCTTTTCATGTGTGTGTGACAGGACATGAAAACATTTTGGTTTACTTGTAATACTGTTTGTCTACACATCATTTAATGATACAAATAATGTAATAAAGATAACAATCATTATAACATGATTACCATTTCTATTGTAATTATTGACTATAGAGGGGGTTGTTGTGAAATGTGGAATATGTTAGCCATTTCATGCAATCTGGAGCCTTCATTATATCAAATACTGGGGTGGCAGGTAGCGTAGTGGTTAGAGCGTTGGGGCCAGTAACCGAAAGGTTGCTAGATCGAATCACTGAGCTGACAAGGTAAAAATCTGTTGTTCTCACCCTGAACAAGGCAGTTAATCCACTGTTCCTAGGCTGTCATTGTAAAAAATAATTTGTTCTTAACTGACTTGACTAGTTAATAAAGGTTAAATAAAAAATAAGGAACCATTCCAAATAACAGTAAATGTTGGGAGATGGTGAAAGAGAGGAGACAGTGTGAGGGTTGACAGTGAAAGAGTAGAGACAATGAAAGAGAGGTGAAAGGGTAGACACAGTGTAAGAGAGGAGACATTGAAGGAGTAGGAGTGGCTTCAAGACGAGTCTCTGAATGTGGCTGTTGTGGAAATTTCCTCTATTTACCAAATCATGGGAGCAAACCACACACAAGTCAGAGTTAATTATCAAAGTCCATCTTTAATTATATGAGCTCTATCACAACCCTGTGACTCTCAGATCAATTCAGTGTCTATCAATGAATTCTCTGAGAGTCCCTTACACATTTCAACTGAGATCCTTTATAGCAAAGACACACATAGTGAGACAGCATAGGCATAATTTATCGTTCAGCTTTGTCTCCTAAACTATGTTCTTTTCTCAAACTCAGAACCATAAACAAATCCTCCATATCAACAGCCATATATCAAATCCATCCTATCTTGACAAGATCACAGAGACACACTGACTGGCACACAGACATTGTGGAGCCAAGAGATACACGCTTGACTTCTCCCCTCTCTCCGGCCCAAGCAACTTAGTCTTGACATAGAACAGATACTGCAACCCCGCCACAGTATTATACAAAAATAACATTCTGGTGAGAAGTAACTTACAAACATATGATGAATATAAAACATCTTACCTATGTTACCAACTAATTCTGATTATTCCCCAACATGGCCCAGCCAGAGCCTGGACTTGAATCCGATTAAACATCTCTGGAGAAAGCTGAAAATAGCTGTGCAAGGGTGGAGACAGTACCACTTAAGTATTCCTAATCACTCAGGTGAACTTAAAAATGTCAAATATGAATGGGAATATACATCAGTTAGATTTTAATCATAAGAATTTCTAGGGGTGCCAATAATTGTGTTTTGGAGAAAAATATTTTTTTCATTTATTTCACATTTATTTTTTTCAATCATTTTACATCAATTAAAGGTTGGATTTTTTTGTGTGAATATTTTGAATGCAAGACCAAGAGGATAAGCAGCAAAGACATTTATTTACAGCCCGTTTTGCTCATATGTACCATGGGTGCCAATATAAGTAGAGGGCACTGATCCAACAGTATTTTCATGTGATTATAGGAAAACAAATCCCTACTATTAGATACACTTAATCAGTTTCCTTAGATTTACTCTTTGGATCAATTTCTTTAGCTCCTCTGAATCCTTTCCCAAGACAGATTCAGGGTAGCCTAGTGGTTAGAGCTTTGGACTAGTAACCGGAAGGTTGCAAGTGCAAACCCCCGAGCTGACAAGGTACAAATCTGTCATTCTGCCCCTGAACAGGCAGTTAACCTACTGTTCCTAGGCCATCATTGAAAATAAGAAATTGTTCTTAACTGACATGCCTAGTTAAATAAAGGTACAAGTAAAAATATAGGGAAATAGTTCAGCCAAATGGAACCCCTACATTTTGGGAATGAGGAGGACAAGAGATCTTTCTCCATTAAGGCTCAGCTGGAAAACAGACAGTCCCTCACAGAGAATCTTGAATAAGGTCTTTTACCTTGTTTTGTTGTGGCCAGAGGGATGTCTGGGTTCAAGCCGAGCGAAATGGATCAAAAGGTCAGGTCGCTCTCATCCGGGTCACGGAACCAAATGTTGTCGAAAACCCCATCCAAAGGCTAAGGCAGAGACTATTTAATTGTATAATAGAAACATATTTAATCAAGCAGTTGTGAGGGAGATCTGTCTCTGATTTCACAGTGGAGAACTCCAAGAGTAAATGTTTCCATGTCCCTTATATAGTGGGAGGTGATAATACTATCATATTGTTACACAACAGTTATTTATACAAGCAACAGTTCCAGAACACAATGGCCTTGTGTTAGAGTGCAGAAATTACAGGAGTCTATGAAAGGCATAACATCACAGTCCAACACAGAACATGTCCCATGAGAAGTTACAACAGCTCAATAGGATGACAATCAGCATCAATTGTACATGGTGAATTTCCTCTGTTAGAATAATCATATAGTGATAAACAGATTGCAATTCATTCAGACTGTGAGTAACACACACACTTGCACACACATCCATTCTCAGGGTTCAGGTGAATTTCCTTCTTCCTGTTGATGGACTCTCTGGCCACTCCTAAAATCCACCAAGTCTTCTCCTCCACCTGCACCTCATAGTAGAATCTCCCTGAGGAGAAGCCCTCCTTTCCCAGGACATAGAGAACATTATAAACTTCTCTGGGTGTCAGGGAGATCCTGTTTTATGTCTCCACAATTCACTTGTTTCCCATCTTCAGACAGGATGAATCTGGGATGTGCTGTATCAGGATCTAGAATCACATCCCCTGTTGAGAGAAACACACACTTTATTAGAATGATTAAATAAACATATCAATATGCAGGACTGCATTTAACTGCTCAGTAAATTCCTCTAGGACACATGAACGTATAGAGATGTGGTGTATCAGGGTCTAGAGTCCACAGTGAAGTCAAAAATTGTCTATATAAAAATGAGAAGAAAAGAACATCAGTTTGGGGGACAGCAATTTACTGCTGGACTTAATGCACAGTACATTACTGTAGACATATGTAGTCTATAGGTTATTGATAACAACATACTGTAGATATGAATGTGTGATAATGTTATTTCAAGTTAAACCGGAATGTGAAGATATGAATATTAATGTGAAACTCTACGTGGATGGACTGGAGAGTATTACTGTCACACCCTGACTGTAGATTGACTCTACGTGGATGGACTGGAGTGTATTACTGTCACACCCTGACTGTAGATTGACTCTACGTGGATGGACTGGAGAGTATTACTGTCACACCCTGACCGTAGATTGACTCTACGTGGATGGACTGGAGTGTATTACTGTCACACCCTGACTGTAGATTGACTCTACGTGGATGGACTGGAGAGTATTACTGTCACACCCTGACCGTAGATTGACTCTACGTGGATGGACTGGAGTGTATTACTGTCACACCCTGACCGTAGATTGACTCTACGTGGATGGACTGGAGTGTATTACTGTCACCCCCTGACCGTAGATTGACTCTACGTGGATGGACTGGAGTGTATTACTGTCACACCCTGACCGTAGATTGACTCTACATGGATGGACTGGAGTGTATTACAGTCACACCCTGACCGTAGATTGACTCTACGTGGATGGACTGGAGTGTATTACTGTCACACCCTGACTGTAGATTGACTCTACGTGGATGGACTGGAGTGTATTACTGTCACACCCTGACTGTAGATTGACTCTACGTGGATGGACTGGAGAGTATTACTGTCACACCCTGACTGTAGATTGACTCTACGTGGATGGACTAGAGTGTATTACTGTCACACCCTGACTGTAGATTGACTCTACGTGGATGGACTAGAGTGTATTACTGTCACACCCTGACTGTAGATTGACTCTACGTGGATGGACTAGAGTGTATTACTGTCACACCCTGACTGTAGATTGCTTTGTATGTTTTTATTTTTTAGTTTGGTCAGGGTGTGATGTGGGTGGGTATTCTATGTTTTGTTCTATGTTTGTATTTCTATGTGTTTGACCTGGTATGGTTCCCAATCAGAGGCAGCTATCAATCGTTGTCTCTGATTGAGAATCATACTTAGGTAGCCTGTTTTCCCCATTTTGGTTGTGGGTGTTTGATACCTGTTTAGTTTTCTCTTCATTGTTATTTTATGTAGTGTTCAGTTTTTCTATTAAAATATGAGGAACACTTACCACGCTGCATTTTGGTCCTCCTCTCCTTCCACTAATGAGAATTGTTACATATACCTGTATGTTCTACTACTTTTGATAAGGGCCAATAGAGATATGTGTAGTAAACTGTATAGGGAATAGGGTGCCATTTGGAACACAAACTGACTGCTGAGACAGACAAGTAAAAGGAACAGGAAACATATTGTATTAAGTAAAACATGATCACAATACATATAACGTACCACCTATAAAGTATTGTACTGTGTCACCCAGAGCAACATTTGAAACATGTATCTCTATAACCCCATAATCATAAGACATACATTACATACCCTAATAGTTACAATTAGATGCTCTCAGATCACCATGAGAAAGGTTTGATGGTTTCAATGTCGTCAGGAAACAGGAAGGAAGTTGTGCACCTACTGCAAGGCAGGGCTATGATGAACCACCATGTGTTAGTAGGCAGCATGGTTCAGTGAGAATAGAACGTTTTGAGGTAGAACTACCAGTATGTGAAACTTGTATTGAGTATGCTTTAAAACACC
The DNA here is from genome assembly GCF_002021735.2 of Oncorhynchus kisutch. Taxonomy (NCBI): domain Eukaryota; kingdom Metazoa; phylum Chordata; class Actinopteri; order Salmoniformes; family Salmonidae; genus Oncorhynchus; species Oncorhynchus kisutch. The sequence goes on from NW_022261980.1 coordinate 1,153,392, forward strand.
AGCATGTCATGCTCATTTAGTTTTATTTTATATACAGTAGTATGGTTTATTACCTTTATTTAACCAGGCAAGTCAGTTAAGAACAAATTCTTATTTACAATGACCACCTACCCCGGCCAAACCTGAACGATGCTGGACCAATGGTGCACCGCCTTATGGGACACCCAATCACGGCCAGATGTGATAGAGCCTGGATTCAAACCAGGGACTGTACTGATGCCTCTTGCACTGAGATGCAGTGCTTCTACACCTGCATTGCTTGCTGTTTGGGGTTTTAGGCTGGGTTTCTGTACAGCACTTTGAGATATCAGCTGATGTACGAAGGGCTATATAAATACATTTGATTTGATTTTGATTCAGACCGCTGTGCCACTCAGGAGCCCACAGCATACATACAGCATGCAGACTTTCCCTGAGTGACTCATGCTCCGTACCTCATCCATACGGAATGTCCCATATTGACAGTGTCAGTTCCATACTATGTGGACTGCTGACTTGGACTACAGGAGAACCAGGGCCTTCTGACACTGATATAAAGCACACTAGAGGGCAGTAGATACACACTGATCACAGGGACATGGTAGCTAAGCTTTGATACATATGGTGCTGTAGAGAGGAAGAGCATTATCATGTTGGGATCCAGTCCTCTTCTACCATCTCTTCTCATCTACCTTCTCCTCTCATCTACCTCCTGCTCCTCATCTACCTCCTGCTCCTCATCTGCCTCCTGCTCCTCATCTGCCTCCTGCTCCTCATCTGCCTCCTGCTCCTCATCTGCCTCCTGCTCCTCATCTGCCTCCTGCTCCTCATCTGCCTCCTGCTCCTCTTCTACCATCTCTTCTCATCTACCTTCTCCTCTCATCTGCCTCCTGCTCCTCATCTGCCTCCTGCTCCTCATCTGCCTCCTGCTCCTCATCTGCCTCCAGCTCCTCATCTGCCTCCTGCTCCTCATCTACCTCCTGCTCCTCATCTGCCTCCTGCTCCTCATCTGCCTCCTGCTCCTCATCTACCTCCTGCTCCTCATCTGCCTCCTGATCCTCATCTGCCTCCTGCTCCTCATCTACCTCCTGCTCCTCATCTGCCTCCTGCTCCTCATCTACCTCCTGCTCCTCATCTACCTCCTGCTCCTCATCTGCCTCCTGCTCCTCATCTACCTCCTGCTCCTCATCTACCTCCTGCTCCTCATCTACCGCCTGCTCCTCAGGGTAGGTAGCAACACATCTGCCATGCTGATCCTCAACACTGGAGCCTCCCAGGGGTGCGTGCTCAGTCCCCTCCTGTATTCCCTGTTCACCCACGACTGCATGGCCAGGCACGACTCCACGCCATCATTAAGTTTTCAGACGACACAACAGTGGTAGCCCTGATCACCGACAACGACAAGACAGCCTATAGGGAGGAGGTGAGAGACTAGGACAAAAAGGCTTCTCAACCGTTTTTACCCCCAAGCCATAAGACTCCTGAACAGGTAATCAAATGGTTACCCGGACTATTTACATTGTGTGTTCCTCAACCCCTCTTTTACACTCCTGCTACTCTGTTTATCATATATGCTCACTTTAACTATACATTCATGTACATACTACCTCAATTGGCCCGACCAACCAGTGCCCCCGCACATTGGCTAACCAGGTTATCTGCATGTGTCCCGCCACCCACCACCCGCCAACCCCTCTTTTACGCTACTGCTACTCTCTGTTTATCATATAGGCATAGTCGCTTTAACCATATCTACATGTACATACTTAGCAATTCCATCTATCTACAGACTGTGATGAAATCAAGTAAATCTCAGTAAATGACAGACAGACAGACAGAACCAGAACAATGCCCTGAGCATGTAGCAATTGTTCTTTACTAAGTGTGTGTGTGCTGTTCCTCAATGGACAACTGATAACACACTGCTCAGCATGTTCACTCTACTCAAAGCTTTAGTCCCATTAAGACAGATCTATCCAATCAGCAGACAGCATGTATATTCATCTGAAGCATACGGCTCATAAAGCAGGAGATTAACTGGGGCTGAGGAACATGGAAAACATCTGAAACACAACACTGCTCTGGGCTCAACCATGTTGACTTGTTGTGTATGTATGGATGTATCTAATTCCAATGAGGCAAAATGGGACAGCCCACAGTATCGACTATAAAAAGCTAAGGCGTCCAGGACAGGACACACGATCAGGGGCGGACATTCGTTTTGTTCTCCTCCTTCACGGTTTGGTCCGACCGAGAGAGAGAAATCGTGTTATTTCGGGTAGCTACTATCGGCATACGGCAGGTGAGTTCACTACAGCTCACACGGAGTTTAAAGACTACGACCCTGGCAGTTTATCTATCTCTAGTTAATTATAGCGAGTGTCCTGGTTTCAGCACTGCAGGTCGTTAACAGCTCCAACAGCACCAGAGGAGAGCGGAGATTTGAAGAGCCCCTCCCCGCCTAAGTAACAACCAGAGCGGGTAGAGTCCAAGCGCAGCCCTGTTGTCAGTTTCAGCACCACCAGCAAGGAAGAGCAGAGCTGTCCAAACATCCAGCAGTTTGTGACCGCTATCGTCGGTTGGATCATCCACACAACACAACACCCCCAAGACAGCTATAACCGGGAGTAATCTAGCGGAAAATAGCCTACAGCCACCGATTGAGTGGATATTTTATTTCAGAATGGCGTCCAAAGGAATGGGAGTTCTCTTTCTGCTCGGGATTTTTGCTGTGACTGTCTCCCAGATTTCTGCTTTTCCCACACCTGCCGAGGATGGTGAGTACATGGCCTGCTCGTAGCCTACATCTGTGATGACTGGTTTCAGTGTGAATATTTTTTAGTTCGCTAGGCCTATAGCCCACTTTTAAAGTACATTTTAACTAGGCCAGGCTATATATATAACCCTTTCACATTTTAAAAATATATTTAAACATTATATATAAAACAAACCAATTCAAGTTAAAATAGAGCAGGAAATAACAAATAAACAAATAGTTTGTGAGGTTGGTCGTTTGCATGCGATGTAAGGCCGATTGCGTTCTATTTCCAACGCAGTTTATCTTTTGTTTGTTAAACCGATTATGACGCTGCTGTGTCCTGTCGGGTCGGGAGTTAGGACTCACTGTAGCCCTAGACTGTACCCTCTTTCTCATCAATAAACCACATTAACCAAAACCACACTTGGCCCACATGACCAAGCAGGCATATCTTAAAAATACCCTGATGATGTTGGACCCCTCAAATTCAAGTCAATGTCTTTCTCTGTCGTTCATTGGAGAAAGTTTATTCTAAAACTGATTTAAGATAGTTTTTTAAGGCTATGATTTGTTTCTATCTAAATGACACGTTTTAGATGTCTCAGATGATGTGATAGTGAATGGTGGTGATGGTGGTGATGGTGATGATGATGAAGACGATGAGGATGATGATAACAATGATGATGCGGATGATGATGTTGATTATGACGATGACATTGCTGCTGACCATGATAATAAAGGTGATTAGTAGTATTAATATTATGTGGTTTTATTTTCCCTGCAGATAAAGCTGTAGTTTACAACAGACGACTGACTGAGGAGAGACCAATCCAGGAGCAGGTAAACTATCTCTTTCTTTCTCTCTCCTTCTCTCTCTCTCTCCAAACTATCCTCCGTGCTATCTCCAGACTAATAGCATGTCAAATAGACTTTGTGGAGGGGAGAGTTCTCAAACATCAACCACATCATATCAAACCAGACTGGAGCAACAGTAAACAAGCTATTATGTTGAAGATGATTAACAGAGAAATGTTTCCACATGTTGTTTTCCACAGATTGCAGAGGCAGATGATGTGAAAGCAGCAGTGGAGTCTGCAGGTAAGTGGATACTTCTCAGTCAATATTGTTATTACATACATTTGAATATGGATGTGAATAGTGTGGGAGAATTATTTTTGTTGTCTCTTGGATGTCTTCACAATATATAACTGTTTTATCTTATTTCAATGCAGTTGTTCTGGTCTTTAACTGTTCTGTACTGTGTTGGGTGTCCACCCACACTACCAAGAGTTGGTGAAAACGCACTTAGCTAATAAAATGTAACTTCCTTATGTAAAAAAAATAATGACAAATATGATTATTCATGTTTGAATCGTTCAGTGGGGTCTTTCTCTAACACAGTGGTTTCCACACTGTGGGGCGGACACTATTTAACAGTTTGTGTTCGTCGTCTGGAAACTTATTTCCATCGGTCACAAAAGGCTAAATTAGCATGACACGAGCTGAATTCACTGTAAACGGCTTGGGGGAAAAAGCTTGGTATACGCTCAGTGCTTCATTGATATTTCACAGAGATATGCTTCTTTTTGTGAGAAATCTTAGAAAAATAACAATATTTTTGAATGAATATGAAAAGTGTATACTAAAATATGAAAATACTACGTCATGTCATTATCCATCTTAGCTCTATATTATTTTATGTCCTGCGGATTGGAGAAGAAAGATGACTAGTTCATCAGTAAAGTGAGATGTCAGGTCTCCTGTAGCCTTAATTCATGCACAGAATCCAGCCTAGCTGACACAATGCCATTTCCTGGCCTCTTTCTCTGGCCTCTATTGTTTCAGTCACACTCATTTTAGTCGTCCTCCAAGGGTAAAAACTCCAATAACCTTTTACAGAATTATTATAGAGACATGATGTTTGGACCATTGGTTTTCTTAGACAATTATCTACAGTTAACATATAAAAAATGGTGTTTTTGATTGGACACCCTATACACGTATTGTGTGTTTTGTATGGACCCCAGGAAGAGTAGCTGTTTCATGTTTTGTGTGGACCCCAGGAAGAGTAGCTGTGTCATGTTTTGTGTGGACCCCAGGAAGAGTAGCTGTGTCATGTTTTGTGTGGACCCCAGGAAGAGTAGCTGTGTCATGTTTTGTATGGACTCCAGGAAGAGTAGCTGTGTCATGTTTTGTGTGGACCCCAGGAAGAGTAGCTGTGTCATGTTTTGTGTGGACCCCAGGAAGAGTAGCTGTGTCATGTTTTGTGTGGACCCCAGGAAGAGTAGCTGTTTCATATTTTGTGTGGACTCCAGGAAGAGTAGCTGTGTCATGTTTTGTGTGGACCCCAGGAAGAGTAGCTGTTTCATGTTTTGTATGGACTCCAGGAAGAGTAGCTGTGTCATGTTTTGTGTGGACCCCAGGAAGAGTAGCTGTTTCATGTGCAACAGCTAATAAGGATTATAATAAAATCCCCGGTTCCAAGACCACCTACTGCAGCCCATGGCTCTGGCCCCGTATTCATAAAGCACCTTAGGCCCAACCCTGTTTAGCTACAGAGGGAAATCAGCCAGGCCCAACCCTGCTTAGCTGCAGAGGAAAATCAGCCAGGCCAAACCCTGCTTAGCTGCAGAGGAAAACCAGCCAGGCCAAACCCTGCTTAGCTGCAGTGGAAAATCAGCCAGGCCAAACCCTGCTTAGCTGCAGAGGACAATCAGCCAGGCCAAACCCTGCTTAGCTGCAGTGGAAAATCAGCCAGGCCAAACCCTGCTTAGCTGCAGAGGAAAATCAGCCAGGCCAAACCCTGCTTAGCTGCAGTGGAAAACCAGCCAGGCCAAACCCTGCTTAGCTGCAGAGGAAAACCAGCCAGGCCAAGCCCTGCTTAGCTGCAGTGGAAAATCAGCCAGGCCAAACCCTGCTTAGCTGCAGAGGAAAACCAGCCAGGCCCAACCCTGTTTAGCTGCAGAGGAAAATCAGCCAGGCCAAACCCTGCTTAGCTGCAGAGGAATATCAGCCAGGCCAAACCCTGCTTAGCTGCAGTGGAAAACCAGCCAGGCCAAACCCTGCTTAGCTGCAGAGGAAAGCCAGCCAGGCCCAACCCTGCTTAGCTGCAGAGGGAAATCAGCAAGGCCAAACCCTGCTTAGCTGCAGAGGAAAGCCAGCCAGGCCCAACCCTGCTTAGCTGCAGAGGAAAACCAGCCAGGCCAAACCCTGCTTAGCTGCAGTGGAAAACCAGCCAGGCCAAACCATGCTTAGCTGCAGAGGAAAATCAGCCAGGCCAAACCCTGCTTAGCTGCAGTGGAAAATCAGCCAGGCCAAACCCTGCTTAGCTGCAGAGGAAAATCAGCCAGGCCAAACCCTGCTTAGCTGCAGTGGAAAATCAGCCAGGCCAAACCCTGCTTAGCTGCAGAGGAAAACCAGCCAGGCCAAGCCCTGCTTAGCTGCAGTGGAAAATCAGCCAGGCCAAACCCTGCTTAGCTGCAGAGGAAAACCAGCCAGGCCCAACCCTGTTTAGCTGCAGAGGAAAATCAGCCAGGCCAAACCCTGCTTAGCTGCAGAGGAAAATCAGCCAGGCCAAACCCTGCTTAGCTGCAGTGGAAAACCAGCCAGGCCAAACCCTGCTTAGCTGCAGAGGAAAGACAGCCAGGCCCAACCCTGCTTAGCTGCAGAGGGAAATCAGCCAGGCCAAACCCTGCTTAGCTGCAGAGGAAAACCAGCCAGGCCAAACCCTGCTTAGCTGAAGTGGAAAACCAGCCAGGCCAAACCCTGCTTAGCTGCAGAGGAAAATCAGCCAGGCCAAACCCTGCTTAGCTGCAGTGGAAAACCAGCCAGGCCAAACCCTGCTTAGCTGCAGAGGAAAACCAGCCAGGCCAAACCCTGCTTAGCTGCAGTGGAAAATCAGCCAGGCCAAACCCTGCTTAGCTGCAGAGGAAAATCAGCCAGGCCAAACCCTGCTTAGCTGCAGTGGAAAACCAGCCAGGCCCAACCCTGTTTAGCTGCAGAGGAAAATCAGCCAGGCCCAACCCTGTTTAGCTGCAGAGGAAAATCAGCCAGGCCCAACCCTGTTTAGCTGCAGAGGAAAATCAGCCAGGCCAAACCCTGCTTAGCTGCAGAGGAAAATCAGCCAGGCCAAACCCTGCTTAGCTGCAGTGGAAAACCAGCCAGGCCAAACCCTGCTTAGCTGCAGAGGAAAACCAGCCAGGCCAAGCCCTGCTTAGCTGCAGAGGAAAACCAGCCAGGCCCAACCCTGTTTAGCTGCAGAGGAAAATCAGCCAGGCCAAACCCTGTTTAGCTGCAGAGGAAAATCAGCCAGGCCAAACTCTGCTTAGCTGCAGAGGAAAATCAGCCAGGCCAAACCCTGCTTAGCTGCAGTGGAAAACCAGCCAGGCCAAACCCTGCTTAGCTGCAGAGGAAAATCAGCTAGGCCAAACCCTCCTTAGCTGCAGTAGAAAGCCAGCCAGGCCCAACGCTGTTTAGCTGCAGTGGAAAACCAGCCAGGCCCAACGCTGTTTAGCTGCAGAGGAAAATCAGCCAGGCCAAACCCTGCTTAGCTGCAGAGGAAAATCAGCCAGGCCAAACCCTGCTTAGCTGCAGTGGAAAACCAGCCAGGCCAAACCCTGCTTAGCTGCAGAGGAAAGCCAGCCAGGCCCAACCCTGTTTAGCTGCAGAGGAAAATCAGCCAGGCCAAACCCTGCTTAGCTGCAGAGGAAAATCAGCCAGGCCAAACCCTGCTTAGCTGCAGTGGAAAACCAGCCAGGCCAAACCCTGCTTAGCTGCAGAGGAAAGCCAGCCAGGCCCAACCCTGCTTAGCTGCAGAGGAAAATCAGCTAGGCCAAACCCTCCTTAGCTGCAGTAGAAAGCCAGCCAGGCCCAACGCTGTTTAGCTGCAGTGGAAAACCAGCCAGGCCCAAAGCTGTTTAGCTGCAGTGGAAAACCAGCCAGGCCCAACGCTATTTAGCTGCAGTGGAAAGTCAGCCAGGCCCAACCCTGTTTAGCTGCAGTGGAAAACCAGCCAGGCCCAACGCTGTTTAGCTGCAGTGGAAAACCAACCAGGCACAACGCTGTTTAGCTGCAGTGGAAAACCAGCCAGGCCAAACCCTGTTTAGCTGCAGTGGAAAACCAGCCAGGCCCAACCCTGTTTAGCTGCAGAGGAAAACCAGCCAGGCCCAACCCTGTTTAGCTGCAGAGGAAAACCAGCCAGGCCAAACCCTGTTTAGCTGCAGTGGAAAGTCAGCCAGGCCCAACGCTGCTTAGCTGCAGTGGAAAGTCAGCCAGGCCCAACCCTGTTTAGCTGCAGAGGAAAGACAGCCAGGCCCAACGCTGTTTAGCTGCAGAGGAAAACCAGCCAGGCCCAACCCTGTTTATCTGCAGAGGAAAGACAGCCTGGCCCAACGCTGTTTAGCTGCAGAGGAAAACCAGCCAGGCCCAACCCTGTTTAGCTACAGAGGAAAACCAGCCAGGCCCAACGCTGTTTAGCTGCAGAGGAAAGACAGCAGAGTGATACAAGGTGGTTTGGTGGCTGGCTTCTCTATTTAAAGATACACTATGGAAGTTTAGTTGATGAAAACACACAAATCCTCAGTTTTAGGCTAACAATTTATGGGTGAAGGTAGGTGTGCCCTTTCTGGACAATATTTCTCTCCATAGAGTGGACTCTTTTTGGCTCAAGAGGAGCACCCCCAGAGGCAGAAGCTTCATATAGCCTCTTAAATATTTCCCTCTCCCCCTCAGACACCAAACCTGCTGTGGAGCCTAAAGAGGTGAAAGAGGCAGAACCAGAACAAGAGAACGATGACTTCACTCTGCTCAAGTCCCTTGCCGAAGGTCAAAGGTCAAAAGAGACCAATGAGACGCCGGTCAGAGAGAGCCTGGAGAAGGAGCCTTACTTTCCAGACGAATCAGATTCCACCAAGAACCGCCGGCTAGTCGAAGACTATGACTCAACAAAGATGGAAAACGGCAAGTACCAAGGTATCTAGTTTAGTCTGTTTATACTACAGCAAGTACCAAGGTATCTAAACTCAGCAAAAAAAGAAATGTCCTCTCACTGTCAACTGCATTTATTTTCAGCAAACTTAATATGTGTAAATATTTGTATGAACATAACAAGATTCAACAACTGAGACATAAACTGAACAAGTTCCACAGACATGTGACTAACAGAAATTGAATAATGTGTCCCTGAACAAAGGTGGGTTCAAAATCAAAAGTAACAGTCAGTATCTGGTGTGGCCACCAGCTCCATTAAGTACTGCAGTGCATCTCCTCCTCATGGTCTGCACCAGATTTGCCAGTTCTTGCTGTGAGATGTTACCCCACTTTTCTACCAAGGCACCTGCAAGTTCCCGGACATTTCTGGGGGGAATGGCCCTAGCCCTCACCCTCCGATCCAACAGGTCCCAGATGTGCTCAATGGGATTGAGATCCGGGCTCTTCGCTGGCCATGGCAGAACACTGACATTCCTGTCTTGCAGGAAATCATGCACAGAACGAGCAGTATGGCTGGTGGCATTGTCATGCTAGAGGGTCATGTCTGGATGAGCCTGCAGGAAGGTATCACATGAGGGAGGAGGATGTCTTCCCTGTAACGCACAGCGTTGAGATTGCCTGCAATGACAACAAGCTCAGTCCAATGATGCTGTGACACACCTCCCCAGACCATAACGGACCCTCCACCTCCAAATCGATCCCACTCCAGAGTACAGGCCTCAGTGTAACGCTCATTCCTTCAACGATAAACGCGAATCCAACCATCACCCCTGGTGAGACAAAACTGCGACTCGTCAGTGAAGAGCACTTTTTGCCAGTTCTGTCTGGTCCAGCGACGGTGGGTGTGTGCCCATAGGCGACGTTGTTGCTGGTGATGTCTGGTGGGGACCTGCCTTACAACAGGCCTACAAGCCCTCAGTCCAGCCTCTCTCAGCCTATTGTGGACAGTCTGAGCACTGATGGAGGGATTGTGTGTTCCTGGTGTAACACGAGCAGTTGTTGTTGCCATCCTGTACCTATTCCGCAGGTGTGATGTTCGAATGTACCGATCCTGTGCAGGTGTTGTTACACGTGGTCTGCCACTGCGAGGACAATTAGCTGTCCGTCCTGTCTCCCTGTAGCGCTATCTTGGGCGTCTCACAGTACAGACATTGCAATTTATTGCCCTTACCACATCTGCAGTCCTCATCCCTCCTTACAGCACGTTCATGCGATGAACAGGGACCCTGGGCATCTTTCTGTTGGTGTTTTTCAGAGTCAGTAGAAAGGCCTCTTTTGTGTCCTAAGTTTTCATAACTGTGACCTTAATTGACTACCGTCTGTAAGCTGTTAGTGTCTTAACGACCATTCTAACAGGTGCATGTTCATTAATTGTTTAAGGTTCATTGAACAAGCATGGGAAACAGTGTTTAAACCCTTTACAATAAGATCTATGAAGTTATTTGGATTTTTACAAATGATCTTTGATAGACAGGGTCCTGAAAAAGGGACGTTTCTTTTTTTGCTGAGTTTAGTTTAGTCTGTGTATACTACAGCAAGTACTAAGGTATCTATTTTAGTCTGATTACAATAACGGCCTCTTGGACAGACTAACCAGACAAAATGTTACATTAATGGCCTCATGGACAGACTAACCAGACAGAATGTTACAATAATGGCTTCTTGGACAGACTAACCAGACAGAATGTTACATTAATGGCCTCATGGACAGACTAACCAGACAGAATGTTGCATTAATGGCCTCATGGACAGACTAACCAGACAGAATGTTACATTAATGGCCTCATGGACAGACTAACCAGACAGAATGTTGCATTAATGGCCTCATGGACAGACTAACCAGACAGAATGTTACATTAATGGCCTCATGGACAGACTAACCAGACAGAATGTTGCAATAATGGCTTCTTGGACAGACTCTTGGACAGACTGTCTCTACTGTATATAACTATGGTTGACGTATAGACCAAATCAGAATGTTTATAAACAAAGCTGTTCTGGTAGTTCCAGGTAGACAAAGAGTCCCTGTCTTTGTCTTTGTTCCTGTCCTGTTTGGGCCTTTTGGCTCTGAGCCTGTGTGTCTGATAGGGGTGTCGGATCCCTCTAGGGAGGTCAGG